>NC_060276.1:60159574-60304901 GCF_021613505.1 Equus quagga | reverse complement strand
TGAATATATCATTCCACTCTCTTCTAGCCTGTAAAGTTTCTGCTGAGAAATCTGCTGATAGCCTGATGGGGGTTCCTTTGTAGGTTAGTTTCTTTTGCCTGGCTGTCCTTAGTATTTTCTCCTTGTCGTTGACTTTTGCTAGCTTCACTACTATATGCCGTGGAGTTGGTCTTCTTGCATTGATAAAGTTAGGAGAGCTATTGGCTTCTGTCACCTGAAGATCCATCTCTCTCACCAGATTTGGGAAGTTCTCAGCCATTATTTCTTTGAATAGGCTTTCTGCCCCTTTCTCCTTCTCTTCTCCCTCTGGTATACCTATAATCCTTACGTTGCATCTCCTAATTGTGTCTGATAATTCTCAGAGAGTTTCTTCATTTCTTTTTAGTCTTGCTTCTCTCTCCTCCTCTGCCTGCAGCAATTCTATATTGCCATCTTCCAAATTGCTAATTCTTTCCTCCATATTATCGGCCCTACTGTTCAGAGCATCTAGATTTTTCTTAATCTCCTCTATTGTGTTCTTCATTTCCAATATTTCTGTTTGGTTCTTCTTTATCGTATCAAACTCTTTTGTGACATAGCTCCTGAACTCGTTGAGTTGTCGGTCAGAATTCTCTCTTAACTCATTGAGTATTTTAATGATGGCTGTTTTGAAGTCATCATCATTTAGGTTATATATCTCATTTTCTTTGGGATTGTTTTCTGTGTCTTTGTTATTTTCTTTCTGTTCTGGAGATTTAATGTATTTTTTCATATTGCTTGATGTTGTTGATTTGTGCCTCTGCATGGAGATAGAGTTTAGTTGCTCCTTTCACTTGTTTCAGCTGCTGCGGTGGGGGAGCAGCTGTTTATACTGCACCAACCAGGAACCCTGTCCGCAGTTGCTAACTGGGCCTGGGCCCCTCCTCGTAGTCCCAGTGGTCCTTTGGATTCCCTCCTCTGCCATGGGGGCCATCACAGGGGGTCTTCAGGCTGCTGGTGCCTACTGTTGCAGCCCACCTAGATGTGCTCCCTCCTTGGGGTCTGCAATGGTGTTATGGGCTTTTCCAGCGGCCAGGGGTGGGATCACTTATATTTGTCACTCCGTTGCTGTTGGTACCCACAAAATCTCACTTGTCCACTATGGGTCGCAGGAGAGCTATTGGCATCTTCTACAGTCTGTGGTTAGTTCACCTAGCTATGCTGCTTTTGTCCTGGGGTCTTCCAGCCTTGTGGCTGCCGGTTGGCTGCTTTCTACTGGTGCTGTGCAGAGGCTTTCCCTGAGGCTGCTGTGAGCCTGTAGGGTTTCCCCCTAGGCTATGGAGCTGGGTCGCTGGAACTCCCCCCAGCCCCAGTCCTGTTCCCCAGGAACTCAGGGAGCCCTTTGCCCTGACTTGGGGGAATAGCCGGAGATCCTGATTTCAGTGGTAGCTGGTCAGCTTCTACCCTGCCTAATATTCTCCTCTCCGGGACCCTCCTGGTATTGTGGATGCTGGGCGTGGCCCCTCCGCTAATAGCAGACAGAGAGTTTTGTCTGCTGCCCGGGCAGAACTCTGGATCTTCCCCTCTGGGGTGTGGAGCAGGCCTCTGGAGCTTCACCCAGCCCCAGTCCTCTCCAAGATCTCCGGCAATCCCTAGCCCCACGGGACGGGCAACGGCAGCTGGAGGTCACTTCGCCCTCTGGGATTCTCTCCCGGACTTTCCTGGAGTTGAATGCTGGGCATGGCCCCTCCGCTAGAGAGTTTTGTCTGCTGACTGGGCAGAACTCTGGAGCTTCCCCCAGCCCCAGTCCTCTCCGAGATCTCTGGCAATCCATAGCCCCACGGAACAGGCAATGGCAGCTGGAGGTTGCCCTGCCCTCTGGGATTCTCTCCGGGACTTTCCTGGAGTTGAATGCTGGGCGTCGCCCCTCCGCTAAAGGCAGACAGAGAGTTCTGTCTGCTGCCTGGGCGGAACTCCGGAGCTTCCCCTCCGGGGCGTGGAGTCTTTGGAGCTTCACCCAGCCCCAGTCCACTCGGAGATCTCCGGCAATCCCTAGCCCCACCGTGCCGGCAGTGGCAGCCGGGAGACCTCCATACCCTCAGCGACTCTCTCTGGCACCCTCCGGGCGCCGCAAACACCAGGCGGGGTCTCCCCGCCAATGGCGGGGAGAGACTCTCCCCGCGGGCTCAGGTGTGCAACTCTAAAGTTTCCCTCTGCGTTTAGGAGTAATTGCGGGGAGTTTAGGTAGGGTTCTGGTCACCTGTTTCCACCGTCGCTCCTCTGTTGTGTGCTCGCTTCTGCCCTTGATGTGTGTAGATCCTCTGGGGGCGTCCGTTGGAAGAAAGCCGCTTGCGGGTACTAGGCTGCTCATCGGGGTCAGAGAGTTTTCACCTATTTCCACATCCTCCCGGAGGAAAGTCCGTTCTGCCTTCCGATGTATAGTCGCGTGGGTCTCTCAGACGTCCTGAGATGCTGTCTGGATATCCTTTGTTAAGCGATAAGTGTCCAAATAATTGTAGACTTGAAGGGGGAGAGACAAAGAGGAATACTCACGGCGCCATCTTGGATCCCCTCAAGCAGACTTGTTTTTGATGAGAAATATATTCCTTCTTTTCTCAGGTATATTTTTCTTTTTATTTTTCTTTACTTTAATACACATAGAGAGTAAGGCTAAGGTCCAAATTTAAAAATTATGAATGAAAATGGTTATTTAAGCGATGAGATTTTGAACTTAATGGAAAGGAGAGTAGCTGAAAAAAAAACGAGATCTAAGCAGAAGAGAGTCCATGGGTCAGATTCCAGATCTGCCTTTAGGAAATCAAGAGTGGAATAAATTAAAGTCACGACTTGAATGAGAAAAGGAAGTTTTTTGGCAGGAGAGTGGAGAAGAGAGGACTAACTAGAGTGGCTTTTGTGTTTCTGAATTTGGACCTTGAAGATTTCTGAAGTTGATAGACCCTCTGGTGTTAGGCATCCCATTTCAAAGGAAGCATTGGGTTTGTGGAGCAGAGAGTCATGATTGCAGAGCTGGTGCAAGAGAAAGAACTGCAGAGGAAACAAGGCAAGCAGTGTGATCATTGACCAGGGTTATCTCCGCTTGGACAGCATGCCCGTGGCCCAGAAAATAGCCAGGTAGAGTGGAGATGCACGTGTGACCAGCCCATGGTCCCTTATTCATAACAGGTAAAACCCTAAAAGTGAGAACCCAAGAGGCATTTTTGGATGATTTCAAATGTCGTTATTTTCAACATTTGAACAACTTCCTTTTTCTGCTCTCTATGGCTGTGAATTTCTTATCAAATATTCTCCTTCCATCCTGAGCTCTTCTTCTGCTGTGTAGTTTTGCAATTTCTCCTAGGTTTTTCCTAAGTGCTGACAATAACATGCTATCATGTGGGGCACCAGAACTGATGAAGTATGAATATTTTCATTTTTAAATTTTAAATCTTCTCCTCAGAGTCAAACTTGAAAAGATAAAGCAGACAGGAGTATACTATGTAAATAGAAATATAAGAATGTTTTATATAAGTTCTCAGGAAAGTAAGAGACCTAGCTACTGTTAATAGCATCTAAGGAATGGTGGCACCTTCAGGTTATACCATACGTCAGATCTCTCTTGCTTCCTGGTTATGATTTATTGGTAAGGCTAAAAGAAAATCAGCAAATTTTTATTTTCCACCAAGCTTCTATCTCACTTTTTTCCTGTCTGGATGGGGCTAAAATTGTATTAAATATATCAAGGGATTTTCAAATGTCAGACTAAAGTCCAAAGAATTAGATTGAAACTATCTATGTAACTTTAGGTTTTATTCTTTTTGTGCCTCAGTTTCTTCATAAATAGAGTAGAGATAATAATGCCAATCCTGCATACTTAACAGAATTATGATTATCAAATGAAAGAAGAAGTATGGAAGGGGTTTATAAATTAAGCGCTACACAAATCTGAGGGATAATTATTCTCGTTGTGACAAAAAGAGGCAGATAGCTTATTCTGACTTCATAAACAAGAACAGTAAGGTGATAAAGAAAGCTAAGTTTAGATTTGATTCCCTTCCATCTCCTATTTTTGTATTTTTTTATGCCTTTTTTTTCTTCTTCCACCTCAAACACAATTACAAAGCTATCCTACTTCTTTAGGACCATAGTCTTAGCTCCAGAGAAAAGGTATTTGACCATCTCAGTGTAGCACAGTGATTAAGAGGGTGAGGCTCGGGTAACAGACATCTTAGATTTGAATATTAGCTCTGTCATTTACAAGCTGTGTAGTCTTAGACAAGTTACTTACCACTCTGAGCTGCATTGAAGAGCCTCACATCCCATCAAGTAGGCAGTTTCCTAAATAAACTGTAGCATCAGTCTTAATCTTTCAATAATCATGAAAGAGATAGTAAAGTAATCCTGAGAGTTATCCATCTCTGTACCCATATACTAATCTGTCAGAATATTTAGAGATTTATGAGGCTCAGGAATGTTTGCTTGTTTTGCTTTTCAAGTGGCTTATAAACAAGATTATAAAGTCTGTGATATGCAATAACTAGAATGGTATTTCTTAAAGAGTAATCCATAGATTGTATCTGAATTACCTTAGGTGAATAGTAAAAATTCAGATTCCTGAATCTACCTAGAGAGATTTAAAGTTTGGCCAGCTGTGACAATAGTGATCAAACCTGGAAGATGTTATGCTAAATGAAATAAGTCAGGCACAGAGAAACACACATTGCATGATTCACTTATATGTGGAACTAAAAAAATTGAACTCATAGAAGCACAGATTAGAATGGTAGTTATCAGGGCCTATAGGGGTGAGGGAAATGGAGAGATGGTGGTCAAGGGGTTACATAGCAAAGCTGCAGTTATGTAAGATGAATAAGTCTACAGATATAATGCACAGCATAATGACTATAGTTAATAATACTGTGTTGAATAGTGGAAATGTGCTAAGAGAGATTTCAGGTGCTCACTTCACAAAAAACATGGCAACTATGTGAGAAAATGGTATCTTAACTAGCTTGGCTATAGTAATCGTTTACATATATTATATATATATAATATATGTAGTCATGTTGTACATCTTAAATATATACCACTTTTATTAAAAATTTTAAAAAGAAAAAAGAAAGAAATTTGGGCTAGAATTGGCTCCAGGAATCTGCATCTAAAAATAGTTTGGGAGCTACTGAAATAGAGAATAATTTTTTCACCAGATAGGACTTTCTGGGAGTAATAACCATCTTCTACTGATACTTTGCATAGTCAGTTTAAGAAGTAATTGTTATGTTGTTCCACAGCCTTTACAAAAGCATTTGTTAACTATTGAGCAAATCACAGGTTATGTTTGGTTGATACAGAAGATTTCTTTCAAATTCTTAATAACTTATGGTTCCAGGTCCCCCCAAATTAAATGCATTTGCAAATTTACAATAAAAACTTGCAACATCTAACAATGAAAGCTCTGGTTTTGAACAAATACTCCAGAAGGTTTTAATGCAGGTGATTAGCAACCACATTTTGAGAAAAACTACCCTTGAAACTTGGAATGAATTGTCCTTCATTACCTTTTACTCCCACCTTCCTTTTCCTGCATTACCCCAAAGAAAACACAATAAAACCTTTTTCAAAATACAGTCAGTGGTCTTCTAATGTCTAGGAATAAGGTTTCATCCTGTAAACGCTCTCAGATTTTCCACATAGAGATCTATGCTGGCCTGTATGAAAACAGCCTATCTGCTGAATTATCCATGTCCATGTCTCCAATAATTCCAGTCTGAAAGCCAAAGATTCAGGCTATGGAAGAATCCTTCCCATTGGGATTAGGCATGATCAGCCTGGATGAAAGGAGCAGCAGAACCAAACTGATTTGAGCACATGATGATTTTAGGGCATGATTCATACTGCTGATTTGTCACAAAAATAAAGTACTTGTTGTGCACTATCCATGGAATAGGAGGGAGTAGGCAGGATTCAACAGGATGTACTTCAATACAGAGTAACAAAACGTTAGAAAAAATCTAACCCCCTAACTGGAACAACTTATTTCCAAGAGTCTCAGATTTAATTTAATTTATATATTTCTCTTTTTTTGATATGCCTCTATGTAGAAGAATCTTTAGATAGTATTGGCTCACTAAGACTGTAAATAAGTAGTAAGATAGATTTCAAATCCCTCCTAGAATTCATTCACTTAAATGAGCACAAAAATACACTAGGGCACAGGCACAGCCATTTTTGTTTTGTGTTTTATGTTAGAAACTGAGAAGAAACTCCAGAGTTGAAATCTGAATTGGAAAAATGATCCATTTTTCCAATCCATCCCAAATATTCCTTTTAAGAGACACAAACATGAATTGTTCTCATTGAGCATTTGAAATTTCAGGATATGATGGATGCTACTGTTGTAAGTGTGGACTAATCTATCAAGAAATAATTTGTGTTATCATGGCAGTGTTTGTTCAAACAGGGTATCTTTCTTTATAAAAGATTTGAAACAAATTGAAGCACACTTGGATGAGGCAGAGGATACTGAGAAGGCCTTGATTTTCTGCCCAAGTTCAAAGTCTCCTTTGGTCAATCAATGCTTTCTGTTTGGTCATCATGGATGTACAGTGGGTTATACAGCATGTCATTAATATATGTGAACATTTCAGAGTCTCACAGTATGGTTTTCCTTTTGTTTGCACATATTTTTCTTCCTGGGTGGTTTTCATACGGCACTTTATATGTAATTCAGGGTTAAAAATTCTAACTGGGGGGCCGGCCCCGTGGCTGAGTGGTTAAGTTCGCGCGCTCCACTGCAGGCGGCCCAGTGTTTCGTTGGTTCGAATCCTGGGCGTGGACATGGCACTGCTCAACAAACCACGCTGAAATGGCGTCCCACATGCCACAACTATAGGGACCCACAACGAAGAATATACAACTATGTACTGGGGGGCTTTGGGGAGAAAAAGGAAAAAATAAAATCTTTAAAAAAAATTCTGAGTCAGGACATAACTAGTATCTTCTAAAAATGCATAAACAAATTATTTACTCTCAGAGTACAGATCCAGATTCTCCAAGGGTAAAATAATAACACCTCATTATAGCTGTAAAGTGCTTTGTAATTTAAAAAGTAATTTAATATGCACTATTTTTCTTGATTCTTGTAAGAGTTGTATAGAATAACCAGGGTAGATAGTAGTATCTATTTTACAGGTTGATACTAAGTCTCATCAATTTTATGATGTGCTTCAATTCATATAATGATAATTACCACAGCTGGGAATAAAATTCAGCTTTTCTAGTTCCTAGTTCACTGTTGTCTCCGTATCTGTAATCCATGTTATGTCAAAGGAAGAAGGAACAATTGTTGTCCCCATTCTCATATGTAATTCCTTTAAAAATGTAGAGAAATCATGGTTGAGTTTACATCTTATTAAACTTTGCTCTTTGGAAACCTGGAGTCCTGAAGTCAACTGAAAGATTCTTTTCATCCAAAGTTTACTATATTTATTCTTCTAACCAGTAAAGTGACAATTAATAGTGAATGAAGGTATAGAAGCTAATGTTTAATTAAAGTGGATATACAAATCCACATAATTTCGCCTCAGAGTTCAGAAGACAGTTTATGTACCCTTCTTTGACTTTGGAGGGAAGTTTACAGATGCCTTCATTGTGTATGATGCTGATTCTATATTCTTGATAGCCCCTACTGTCTAGTCTATAGTTTCATACACCAGAGGTGTTCAATCACCTTAATTTACTTGACACATTCCTGAGTCAAGTCTAAAACAGAGAAAAAAAATTGCAACATGCAGCAGTTCAGTTAGCTTGGTTTTAAAATTTCGTCCTGGGATTGAGGCTGGTCTTAAACCCAGGGAGTAGGTATTCTTATCTGGAATATTATTTTGTGTGTCCTGGACACTGAGATAGACAGCCAGATGGTCTCTCCCAAATAAATTTTTGTGTTGTTTCTATCCTACAACTTTGTTAGTGATGTATTCACCAGTAAACAAATGAGAGGGCAATCTGCCATATAAGTCTCTTAGAATCCAACTATTGGAGAAAATCCAGTTCAATTCAACAAAATAAGAAAGTTCAAATATTTTTATTAAAGTCCCTTAAATTTTATACCCTTTCTATGTCTCTGCTGTGAAAGGTGAATTATATTTCTTTTAAAAATTATTTTGTAACAATTTCATTTTTTTAAGAGGGAAATAAATCACTTAGTTGTTTTACTTTATCATTCATTCAAGAAAATAGACCATCTCACAGCTCCACCAGGTTTTGTTATTATTACAAATTGATGATATTAGAGAATCTCCTCTAAAAGAGTCTATGCGATGTCACTTCAAGACAGGGTGGAAGCATGACCAAGAATGTTGATAGTGAAGATGACCACTGCTAAAGGTTAGAAGTGAAAGAAGCACCCGTAATTTGACTTAAGTAAAGATTACCAAACCTTTCGAAAAATCTTTCAAGTTTGCCTCCCCAGTTTCGCTTAACTGCAATTAGTTTCTTTTATTCGAGGCAAAAGGTACTTAAAAACCTGCACTTAAAAAAATTTAAAACAGGCAAAAAAGCATAACACTTAACCTCTATTCATCTAAAATATGTATTCCTATGTACGAAGAGCCTGGACAGTGTCAAATGAAACAAGCAATTAGTTTCTTTCTAACAGTGTGCAGTTCAAACTGTAGCATCATGCCAGTTCTGATTAAGAATGATACAGCACATCATCATTGTCAACACTATTCAGCCAATGTAAACCTCAGCTAGAAATGTACTTGTCAGAGAAAAATGCGCCTTTGATTTCTACTACACTTTCCCAGTAATTGCTGTCATCAGTGGCAGGTTATTATTACAGTTGAATAGAGTTTCAGTAATTACTTTTGCACAGATTCTAACAGCTTTTAGATTGAAGGATATTCTGACAGTTTGAATACTCTTGACAACAATTACCTTTTTCCTTGTTAACACTGATTCAGGAAAATTAAAAATTAAATCTGTTCATAGGAAACACTTATGTATATCACCAGTAAGTAGGCTGATACAAAAAAAAAATGTAAATTACAGAATGACTTAGAATTTTTTTAAAAAGTTCTTTTTCTCTTATGTATTTTTTAAAATAAGCATTAAGGGAGATACAGACCATACTGGTTAGATTAAAAATAAATGATGGGGAATGATTGAAAGCAGTTCTCAATCCAATTACTAACAGAAACTACTGTACTGGTATGATGAGAAAAATGTGTGCATGAGAAAAGCATAGACATGATTATTTATGTATGTATGCTTGTATTTACCTATGCATATGGTTGTAAATGCCTTGAGTAAATGGAAACCAAAGTACATGCACATCCCTACATCTTTCAGAGTGAAAATGTTTCTAACGGATTTGTATTCTGCGACATTAAAACTGTCTGCTCATGGAAAGTGAAAAAAAGAATTGATGCAATTAACCAGAACATTTAGAACCAAACCAATTTGGTATGAGTTTTTGAAAAATCCACATAATTGAGACCAGAGAATGTGGGATATAAGGCATCCAGATAATCACTTTAATTCTTTATTCAATTTTGTAGTACACACTTAAAAATGCCCAAAGTATTGAGTCATATCTGAAATCTTCTTTTCATATTGACTAGCAAAATTAACCATTACTTTGAGAAGTTATTTGTAAATAAGACAAGAAAAAAAGTAAAATAGAATCTAAACAAAGGTTTCTAAATAAATCCAATTAAAAATACTGGTTTCAGATACCAGAATAAAGTATAATATATAGAAAGCATCAATAACCAAAATTGTTTTTCTATAATATATAAGATGAATTCTATCAAAGAGTGAAAGACTGCTATACCAAAATATGAGGGGAAAAAAGAGGGGCAAAAGACCAAAATAGTAAAGCAATTATTTTCTATACTGTAAAAGCACTGCAATAGATTTATGGAAAACTAAATGTTCTCCTCAAAATAATAGTACGGGAAAAACTAAAATTAAATGCCACAAAGTTTCATACGCTACAAAAAGCTACATTTAACCTATTAAGGGTAATGTATATGTAGGAGCACATTATGCTCCATGTGATATTGATCTAATTGTCTTTTCTTATAAATAGAATGAAGAAATTGGTTAACCTGTATTGAAGAATTCAACTGAAATCGCTGTTTAGTATTTTCTAGAATCATAAAAATGATTTTCAAATAGAATAACCATGTCAGCAAAATTTATCAGACCCAAATAAGATGTTAATCAGCAAGGTTTCCTATTGATTACTAGGGTTGAAAACACTAATAGATTATTCAAAGCTAAATATTTTACATACACAAAATATCCCCACTACCAAATACTTTCCTTCATAACTGTCTTATTCAATACTCCATTTTTAGTACTAATTTTCCTGCTTATCTATTATAGAAATATATATGCAACATGTGCCAGCTTACTCTCGCTGCAGTTCTTTAGGAAAATTTATCTGGGAATGAAGCTCATTGGTATGGTGGTATAAAATTCAAGCAAATTCACTGCATTTAAGTACTTAATGATTAGTCATTTAAGAGTTTATTCTATATCAAAGATTGTGGGTAGAATAATTTTGGATTTGTGCTGACATGTGGGGTCACTGAGTGAGTACTTTGGCATAACCCAGCTGGTATATATATTTGAGCTGAGGATTTTCCAGAACCTGGAGCTAGGCAAAGAACGATAACAGAGTTGACACCAGACCCTTGTTTGATTAAATACAGTCTGTTCTAAAAATAAAGCCACGAAGTTACTGGGAAAGTATTGGCAACAAGGTTGGGACAGGGAGAGGATGCTTAGAGACAAAGGTCACTGATCAGATATATACACAAGTGCTGTAAGGGGCAGGAAATAATAATTTTCACTAAAAAGGATATTCATGCTAAAGAGAAATTACCTTCAGTTACAAAAGGTTCAAACAGGGTATTCTGGAACGGAATTCTCAGTTCCACATGGTGAGGCAGGAGAAGACATATTCTGACGATGGGTAGGTGACCTGAATTGCCTGGTTTTCACAAACATCTTTCTGATGTAGCTGGATGGAAACTATATATTGAGGTACAATAGCAAATTTTGTGCTAAGTCAGAAACCAAGTGAGAGCAAATATTTGTTTCTTGAGATGCCATCATAAGTGTCTCTGATCCTTGGACTATCTCTAGACCATGGGAATACATGACTAAGAGGAGAGGTCTGGGGGTAGGGCATGGGGTTGATTGCATTCTTTCTGAACCTCAAGAAAAGTTTATTGTAGGATACAGAGTCCTCAACACCCCAAAATAATCTACTTAGTTCTTTACTGTGGTGTTAGGGTAATTGCCAAAATATTATCTGTGTGGAGTTTATTAATTTGGCACAGAAATTTTTTCATATAAAAATTAGACATTGGATGTTATCAACTTTGGCTGCCACTGTGTGACTCCAAACATCCGGGTGAAAACTGCACGTTTTGGTCAGACTTCCAGCTATTTCCAGGTGTTTGGCATTGGGTAGCCTTACATCTGAGCATGTGATTGAAACTTTTCATTTTATCTGGATGTTTACATGATATAGACACGGCCTATGATTACAACGAACACTCTAAGACCTATTTCCAAATCTTAGAAGAAATACCCACTTTTCTGTATCACTGTCCAGTTCTCACCTTAAATGCTTTTTCCTTTGCTGGAAATCAGCTTTAGTGTTACCCAACTTACCTAAGATATATCTTTGAAATACAAACATGATATGCCTCCTAATGAAATATTGTACATTATTAAATATCTGCTCTTAAAAAATAAAGGACACAGAGAATAAAGTGTTAGGAAAGTCAAAGCACAAATTTCAGAAGATAAGCCAAAAGATGTCACTTTTGAGTTTTAAAAACAAATTTATAGTAGACTAATAGAAATCAATAAATTTGAAAATGTTAGTTGCAAACAACTTGATAAGGGATAGAATTGAAGTGCCCAGGGGAGGCAGTATTCTGTTTCATTATATGGCTGTCCAACAGTTTGGCATAGATGTGCTTCCAAAACCAATGAAGGGTTTAGTAAGTTCATACACTTTATTAGCTAGTAAATAACCCATAGGACGCACAGACAACAATGGATGTGATGATTTTTGTATTGATGGATATTCGGTCTCTCAGGTTCTTTTCCTAGCATTTATCTCCAACTCCTAGGATAGTGACAGGGAAATAGATAGGGTTCGACAAATGTATTTGAATAAAGAAGTAAATGAATGAATAAACAACAACTGGTGTTTTAGATCTATATGATAGATTCCACAAAGAGGAAGTTCAGAGCCAAAGGATATTTGTATTTCTTTTATTTTAGATTTTTAAATGTTTGTTTCAATAATTTATCAAAGTAACACATGAACTGGGTTTAAAAAATCAAGTTTACAATCTCAGCTTATTTTACCATTGATCTCAATATAAAGATTAGAAAAAATTCTACTAATTCTTTTAAATTTTCTTTTTTCAATTATTTTGTGAATTCTCTCCATATCATCCAGTAATATACTTATATGTCTTGTTTTCTCCATGTTTGTCACCATCTTTTGACTCCTTGCTATATATAACGAAATTTTTTTTACCATTTCTCCCTGTCTGCGTTCTTATATTGCCTCATCACTCTTTTTCATTATTCTATTGGTTAATTTTCAATTTAAAAATATACTTAGACTTTTATTTGTTGTTATCAATTATAGAGAATACTTCTTTGCTCTTTATTTTGTAAGATGAAAATATGAGCATCTTTACTGTTTCTCTCTACCTCTTTTCCTCTTTCCACCTTTGAATTTCTCTCTTACACATTTTCTAAATTTTATATTGATTAAGGTTTAAAACATTTACATTCTCTTCTGTAATCAAAATTGGATCTTTTATTTCCTGTCTATAGGATAATTTTAAAAGTTTAAAATCAGTAAAGAGTGTTTATATAGTTAAACTATGTAATGTTCATTCACTGCATGGTTAAGGGGGTATACTGTATTGGCATTTGTTTAATTTTGTAGCTATTTTTTTTAAAAATAACGTATTTTTCCCCTTTTAATTGTGTAGCTTTATTGCCATCTTGAGTTGTTCCAAATTCCCAGCTCATTTTACTCTCTGACAGATTTGACCACCTCATCCAATTTGGACTGATCTCTTGGCCTGCTGCCATCTTTAGACCCTACTTCAATATTGTCCTGGGTGAATCACTGTTTTCTGTATCCCATGTTTTACCAGCTGATTTTTCTAGAACACAATTTGAAGTATCTTTTAGAAAATGGTTGTATATATGGGAGTAAACTTTCTGCCCACATATATCCAAAATTATTTATATTATTCTCTTGTGCTTTAATAATTTTGTTAGAGATAAAATTCTTGATTGTAAATTATTTTCTATTGGAAGTTTGAAGGCACTTATTCATTTTGTTCTAGTGTCCAGTGTTATTAGTGAAAAGTCCTATTTCATCCTTAAAAATTGATCTTACTTGGGGATTTTGTTTTTTTTCCCAATGATTTTTCTTATCTTCTCCTTATACTTATTTTCTGAAAAAGTACAAAGTGTTTAGGAGTGTTTTTCTAAATGATGGTCTGAGAGCATCATTTGTTGGGACCTTTCACTCTAGAAATTCATGTCCTTTAGAGGTGGAATATCAACTTGTATTATTTCTTAGATATTTCATCGTTTGTTTACTCAGTGCATTTTGAGGTATACTTACTGAGATATTGGAACTCCCACACTGATCTTCTACTTTTAGTATCTTCTCTCATATTTTCTAACTCTCGACATTTTGTTCTTTATTCTGGAAATATTGACATTATCACTCTCCTCCTATTAATTTCTTTACAAATTTACAATTGCATATTTTTTCACTAAGAGCTTGATTTGTTCTCTTTTCATATCCTGTTTTCTTGTTATAAACAATATATATTCATGAAATTCTCTGAATTTAACAGTTAATATCTCTTTTGATTTATCTTTTGTCTTGTACATATATTCATTCCATGGTCTACCAGGAGGAAAGGCAGATGTTAGGCTGAACCATTATTGATGTCAGAATATGGAGAATTTTTCTGAGTCTTTTTCTGTTTTTTTCGTGTGTGTGAGGAAGATTGTCTCTGAGCTAACATCTATGCCAATCTTCCTCTATTTTGTATGTGGGACATCTGCCACAGCATGGCTTGATGAGTGTTGTGTATGTCCACACCAGGGATCTGAACCCGTGAAGCACAGGCAGCCAAAACAGAGAGCACAAACTTAACCACTGCACCACCAGGACAGCCCTGTCTGAGTCTTTCTAAGTGAAGCTCCTTTCATTTTACTTATCTTTTTATTTAGTTTAAAATGTAATATTACTAAAGAAATGTAAACAAATCATTTAGTAATAATATCCATGTAATCAACACCCTCATTAAAAAGTAGTGCATTATTAGCATTTTAGAAACCCTTCAATACATTGTCCCAGTCATTTTCCTCTAGAGTTATCACTATCCTGCCTTCTACCACCATAAGTAATTTTTCCTAGTTTTTGATCTTTATATTGGTCTTATAGTGTGTACAACTTTTGTGTCTGGTTTCTTTGTTTCAACATTGCATTTGCAACTTCCTTATTGTCACATACAGCAATAGTTTCTTTATACTTACTGCTGTATAGTATTTCATTGAATGAAAAAACCACAGTTTATTTATCCATTCTACTCTTTGGTCTTGGGTTGTTCAAGTATGAGGCAAATACTAAGAGAATCACTATGAACATTTTTTTTTGTTTTTTTTGCTTTTTTGAGGAAGGTTAGCCCTGAGCTAACTACTTCCAATATTCCTCTTTTTGCTGAGGAAGACTGGCCCTGAGTTAACATCATGCCCCTCTTCCTCTACTTTATATGTGGGATGACCACAGCATGGCATGCCAAGCGGTGCCATGTCCATACCTGGGATCCAAGCCAGCGAACCCTGGGCCACTGAAGCGGAAACTGTGCACTTTTAACCACTGCACCACAGGGCCAGCCCCACTATGAACATTCTTATACATGTTTTTGTGACTGCATGCTTGTATTTCTCTTGGGTACATCAATTGGGAACCTCTGAGTCACAGGAATTACAATGTCTAGCTTTAGAGACACTGTCAAAAGATTTTCAAAGTGACTGTACCAACATATACTTAAAAAAGAAGACTATAATAGTCCAGTTTCTCCATGTTCTCAGGAACAGATGGTATTTTGAGTCTTAATTTTGCTTTTCTAGCAATAATATATTGATATCTTATTTCCATTTCTCTGATGACTAATAAAGTTGAGCACCATATATTATGGTTATTGGCCATTTTGTTACCCTTTTTGATGAAACATCCATTGAAGCCTTTGCCCAGTTTTCTACGGGATTGTCTGTCATTTTCTTATTAAATTATATGATTATTCATTTTCTATTCTGGATTCAAGACCTTTGTCAGATATACATAGATTAAAAATATTTTCTCCCACCTTGTGTCTTGCCTTTGCACTCTGTCAGTGATATCTCTTGATGAACAGAAGTGCTTACTTTGTTTTTTTTTTTTTTAAGATTTTATTTTTTCCTTTTTCTCCCCAAAGTCCCCCAGTACATAGTTGTATATTCTTCGTTGTGGGTCCTTCTAGTTGTAGCATGTAGGATGCTGCCTCAGCGTGGTTTGATGAGCAGTGCCATGTCCGTGCCCAGGATTCGAACCAACGAAACACTGGGCCGCCTGCAGCAGAGCGCACAGACTTAACCACTCGGCCACGGGGCCAGCCCCACTTACTTTGTTTTAAAACAACTTTGTTAAGGTATAATTCACATAGCATAAAATTCACCCATTTAGAACACATAGTTCATTGGTTTGTAGTATATTAACAGAATTGTGCAAACATCACCACAATCAGTTTTATAATATTTATATCATACCCAAAATAAAATTCCATATGTATTACCTGTTGTTCTCCCTTTCCCTCCAAATCTCAGCCCTAGGCAACTACCAATCCACCTTCTGTGTCTTTTGTGGACATTTAAGATAAATGGAATCATACAATATGTGACTAGCTTCTTTCACTTAGCATAATTTTTTCATGGATTATCCTCATTGTAGCACGTGTCAATATTTTATTTTTATTGCCAAGCAATATTCCATTGTGTGAATATACCACATTTAATTTATTCAAAAACAACTTGTTGAGTTGTTTCCATCTTTTTTCTATTATGAATAATTGTGCTATGACCATATGTGTACAAGTTTTTGTGGGCATGTTTTCATTTCTCTTGGGATTATACCTAGGAGTAGAATTACTGGGTCATATGGTAATTCTTTGATTTACATTTTGAGAAAGTGTCAACTGTTTTCCAAAACAAGTGCACCATTTTTATGTGCTCATTAGCAATGTATGAGCATTCCAGTTTCTCCAATACTTGCCGATATTTATCATCTTTTTAAAAATTATTATTATTATAGTCATCCTAGTGTGTGTGAAGTGGTAGCTCATTCTGGGTTTGACTTTCATTTCCCTTAATGACTAGTCTTCTCATGTGCTTATTGGGCATTTTTGAAATAAATGTCTCTGCAAATCTTTTGCCCATTTAAAAAATTGTTTTAATTTGTATTTTATTGTCATTGTAGTATTCTTTTTATATTCCAGATAGAAGTACCTTATTAGATATGCAATTTGCAAGTATTTTCTCCCATTCTGTGTTCTTTTCACTTTTTTAATAATGTGTTTTGAATTACTTTTTTTGATGATAGGTTTTTTGACGTTCAATTTATTTATTTTTGTTACTTTTTTAATTAAATTTTTTATTGAGGTAACATTGGTTTATAACATTACATAAATTTCAGGTGTATATCATTATAATTCAACTTCTGTATAGATTCCATCATGTTCACCACCAAAAGGCTAGTTTCCATCCGTCACCATACGAATTTCCCCCATTACCCCTTTTGCCCTCCCTCCACCTCCCTTCCCCTCTGCTAACCATCAAACTTTTCTCTGTATCTATATGTTTGGTGGTGATGGGTTTTTTTTTATCTTCTTTTATTTTCCACATATGAGTAAAATCATATGATATTTGTCTTTCTCTATCTGACTTACTTTAATATGGTCCATCCGTATTGTCATAAATGGCAAGATTTTATCTTTTTTTATGGCCAAGTAGTATTCAATTGTACATATATACCACATCTTCTTTATCCATTCATCTGTCGATGGGCACTTAGGTTGTTTCCAAGTTTTGGCTGTTGTAAATAATGCTGCAATAAACATAGGGGTGCATGTATCTTTTTGAATTGGTGTTTTCTGGTTCTTTGGATAAATACCCAGAAGCTGGATCATATGGTAGATCAATTTTTAATTTTTTGAGGAATCTCATAATGTTTTCCATAGTGGCTGCATCAATTTACATTCCACTCAACAATGTACAGGGGTTTCCTTTTCTTCACATCCTCATCAACACTTGTTATTTCTTTATTTTTAAATATTAGTCATTCTAATGGCATGAGGGGATATCTCCTTGTGGTTTTAATGTGCATTTCCCTAATTATTAGTGATGCTGAAGATTTTTTTCATGTGCCTGTTGGTCATTGGTATATCTTCTTCGGAAAAATATCTGTTGAGATTTGCCACCCATTTTTCCATCAAGTCGTTTGTTTTTTGTTACAATTTGTATGACTTCTTTATGTATTTTGGATATTAACCTCTTATGGAATACATGATTTGCAAATATCTTCTCACAATGATAGGTTGTCTTTTGTTTTGTTGATGGTTTCCTTTGCTGTGCAAAAGCTTTTTAGTTTGTTTATTTTATCCTTTGTATCCCTTGCTTGGGGAGACATATCCCAAGAGATATTGCTAAGACCAATGTCAAAGAGAATACCGCCAATGTTTTCTTCTAGGAGTTATATTGTTTCAAGTCTTACATTCAAATCTTTAATCCATTTCTGTCTGGATTATCTAACATTGATATAAGTGGAGTATCAATGTCCCCTACTGTCTCTCCATTTAGGTTTTTTATAATTTCTATATATTCTTTGGTGTTCCTATTTTAGATGCATATACATTAATAAATGTTATGTCTTTTGATAGATTGCCCCCTTTATCCTTATATAATATCTAGCTATGTTTCTTATTACGTTTTTGGCTTGAAATCAATTTTGTCTAAACAAAAAGTGTGGCTACACTCACTTTCTTTTGGTTATATTTGCTTGGAATAATACCTTCTATCCATTCACTTTGAACGTATATTTGTCTTTAAAGCAGAGATAAGTCTTCTGGAGACAACACATTGTTGGGTTTTAGTTTTAAATTCATCTAGCCACTCTGTGTGCTTTGATTGGAGAATTCACTCCATTTACTTTTAGAGTTGATTATTGATATATGAGGGCTTAATACTGTCATTTTATCTTTGGATTTCTGGTTGTTCTATATTTCCATTGTTTCTTTTTTCCTTGTGTTTCTATCCGCCATTTCAGTTTGATGGTTTTCTACGATGTGTTTCTCGCTTTCCTCTTTTGTTATGTTTTGTGACTCTCCTCTGAATTTTTGTTTTGTACTTGCCATGGGGTATAAATGGTCTCATAGATAAGATAGTCCTATTTCTGGTGAGAGCATCTTATCTTCATTTTCTTATGCAGGTTCTGAACTTTTCTTCTTCTCTTTCTGTGTTTTTGTTGTCACAAATTATCCCTCTTTATATTGTGAGTTTGTTATCAAGTGGTTATGGTTCTTTATATTGCTTTCTTTCCCTTTAACCTTAATGTTATAACTGTTACTAACCTATTCTGATACAGATTTATAATTTTCTGATTCTGTCTGTCTATTTATCACCTTGCTCAAAGCTTTGTATAGCTTTGCTTTTTCACTTCAGTTAGGAGAGCTCCTTTTACATTTCTTGTATGGCAGGTCTGGTAGCAATGAACTCCCTCAGTTTTTGTTTGTCTGTGAAAGCTTTAATTTCTTCTTCGTGTCTGAAAGATAACTTTGATGGATAGACTATTCTTGGCTGGCAGATTTTATCTTTCAATATTTTGAGTATATCATTCCACTCTCTCCTGTCCTGTACAGTTTCTGATGATAGCTTAATGGGAGTTCCCTTGTAGGCTATTTTTTCCCCCTGGCTGCCTTTAATATTCTTTGTCATTGATTTTCACAGTTTTATTGTCAAAATAAATTGTTTCTTGGAGAAGGTATTATTGCACCGAGACAATTTGGTGTTCTATTAGCTTCATGGAGTTGTATATCCAGTTCCTTCCCAGGTTAAGGAAGTTCTCAGCTATTATTTCTTTAAATAAGCTCTCTGCTCCATTTTCTCTCTTTTCGTATTCTGGGGTACCCGTCATTCTTACGTTGCCCTTTCTAATGCAGTTAAATAATTATGATAGAATTCCTACATTCTTGTGTCTCAGTTCTCTCTCCTCTTCTACCTGCATCATTTCTAGTTTTTTATTTTGTGCTTGCTAGTTCTCTCTTCCATATGAGCTGCTCTATGTCCAATGGTTTCTCATGCATTCTTCATCTCATTTTTTGAGTTTTTCAGCTCCAGAATTTCTGTTTCATTCTTTTTCATAGTTTCAATCTCTTTGGTAAAGTATTCTTTATGTTCATTGATTTTGTTCTTGAGCTCGTTTAACTTCCTGTCTGACTTTTCTTGCAGCTCGTTGAGTTTTGTCATGACAGCTATTTTGAATTCTTTATCAGTTGGATAACAATCTTCCATGACTTATGTTTGGTCTTTGGAGGATCGTTATTTTCTTTTTGTGGTGGCATTTAATCATGGCTTTTTATGGTGCTTGATGAGTTGTTCCTCTACCAGCACATTTGTCATACAAACGTGTTTCTTATATAAGTATAGCTTTGTTTATTTTGAATCAAACTTCTCAAACACTTGGAAATTAAAAGCCTTTGTTTTTGCTTTTTAATAAGTGGCACTATAGCACTAGTTTGTGGTTTCTTACCTGAGCTACCTCTGGTATATTTTAGGATCTTCACATTCTATACTCTACAATCTCTATTTTGGGTGCTGCCGGTATGCTAGTTATTGCCATCTATACCTCTGAGGGTCACTGATGTCTTGCTGTTGCTGATGTTGCAGCGGTTACTGGTTTGGGGATGGCTGATGCCTCTGCCAAGTCTGGGATCACCTGGATGGGAAGCTCCACTGCCATGGTGAGGAGAGCAGAAGGGTGGAGAGGGAGCCAAATTCGCATAGCAGTACCTCAACTGTTGCCTGTTACCTTGTGGCTGCAGGTGCTACTGTGGGTAGGATGGTGAAGTTCTTTGTGTTCCTCCACCACTGCTACCAGGCTGTGAGCCATGGCCAGGGACCTGGGCTCATGGGGTTTCACCTCCCCTGCTGCTCTTCTTCCTGTGACCACAAGTGACACTAAATCTGGCTGTCCAGAGTTGCACACATGCCTCCACTGCTGCTCACCAAGTTCTCTATGACGTAGGGTGGCTGGCTCAAACAACCAAGGCCAGGGATCCCAAATACTGGGCTTTGTGTTTCCTATTCCCTCATTTAACATCCCCTATGTGCTCCAATCCACCCACCTTTATATTTCCCAATGTGTGGATCTCTCTGGCATCCTGGTATGTTGGGCAATATAGCCTTTGTGGGGCTATGGATGTTTTACTCACTGTAGATTGAAGGAGACAAAAGGATCATCTCACACTACCATGATAATGATGTCTCTCTTGGTTACTTTTGTTTTTGGTGTCATATCTAAGAAACCATTGTTTAATCTAAAGTCACAAAGACTTATGCCTATGTGTTTTTCTAAAAATATTACAGTTTTAGCTATGACTTTAGGTCTTTGACAAATTTTGAGTTAATTTCTGTGTATGGTGTGAGTAAGGGTCCAAATTAACCTTTTTGCATATGGATACCAAGCTGTTCCAGAACCATTTATTGAAAAGACTATTTTTCCTTAGCTGAATTCTCTTGGCAACCTTATCAAAAATCAACTTACGATAAGTATGAAGGTTTATTTTTTGGCTCTTGATTCTATTCCATTGACCTAGATGTCTATCATATGTGATTATCAAACTGTTATGTATATTATAGCTTTATAGAAAGTTTGGACATCAGAATGAATAAGTCCTCCAATATTTTATACCTTTTAAAGATTATTTTGGCTATTATTAATGCCTAGAATTTTCATATGACTATTAGGATCAGCTTGCTAATATCTGCAAATAAGTCAGATGGGATTTAGGGAAAGATTATTCTCAATCTTTAGAATTATTTGAGATTCATTTTCATCTCAACAATATTAACTCTGCTAATCCATAAACCTTGATGTCTTTCTATTTTTAAGGACTTCATTAATTTTCAACAATATTTTATACTTTTTGAGATTGTATTTTGTACTACTTTTGTTAAATTTATTTCTAAGTATTTTATTATTTTTGATGTTACTGAAAATTGAACTTTTTTCTTAATTTCATTGTTGGACTGTTTGTTCCTGTTGTACAGAAATACAAATAACTTTTGTATATTGGTCTTGCACTTTACAGTCTTATAGAACTTGTTTACAAGACCTAATAGTTTTGGGGGGATTCCTTAAGGATTTCTATATACATGATCATGTAATCTGTAAATAGAGATAGTCTTACTTCTTCTTTTCCAATGCATTTTGTTTCACTTCCCTGCCTAATTGCCCTGGTTAGGACCAGTTCAATGGTACATTGAAGTTATAAAAGTGAATTTTATTGTCTTGTTCCTGATCATAGAGGGAAAGGCTTTTAGGCTTTCACCATCAAATATGAGTTTTGCTGTGAGTTTTTCATAGATATCGTTTATCAGGTTGAGGAATTCCCTTCTTTTCTTAGATTTTTGGGCATTTTTATCATGAAGAGGAGTAGAATTTTTCCACCTGCTTTTCCAAGTCTACTGGGAAGATTGTGTGGTGTTTGTCCTATTGATAAGATTTGTCGCATTAATTGATTATCAGATTTTAAACTGAACTTGCATTCCAGGGAGTCCCACTTGTTTATGGTGTATGAACCTTTTTACATATTTCTTAATAATATCTTCTAGCATTTTTTGAGGGCTTTTGTATCTATATTCATGAGACAATGGTCTGTAGTTTTCATATTCTGTAATGTGTTTGCCTGTTTTTGCTATTAGTAAATACTGGCAACGTATTTTGAATTGAAATATATTCCTTCTTCTATTTTTTGGAAGCATATAAAGAGTTGATATGTCTTTTTTAAATGTTTGGTAGAACTTACGATTGAGGCCATTAAGTCCTGGACTTCTGTTAGGTTTTCTAAATTAAAAATTCTCTCTTTTTACTTATTTTAGGTCTATTTAGGTTTTCTAATTCTTGACTCAGTATCACTAGTTTATATCATTCTAAGAACTTTTTCATTTATTCTGTTATCTATCATCTTGGTATACAGTTGTTTGTAATATTCTCTTATAATCTTTTTTATTTCTGTAATGTCATTAGTAATGACCTTCACATTTTGATTTCAGTAATTTGAGTCTTTTGTTTATTTTGCTTGATCAACTTATCTAAAGTTTTGGTGATTTTGATGATCTTTTCAGAAAACCATGTTTAGGTTTCATTAATTTTCTCCACCATTTTTCTATTCTCTATTTTATTAACTTCCACTAATCCTTCTCATTTTCTTCCTACTGCTTTCTTTGGTTTTAGTTTGTTCTTATTTTTATAGAATTTAAATGTGGGAAGGTTAGGTTATAGATAGAATATATTCCTTCTTTTTTGTTTCTATTTAATAGTCATGTACAGCTATAAATTTTCCTCTAAGCACCATTTTCCTTACATCTCATAAATTTTGGTATGTTGTGCCTTAATTTTCATTTATCGTAAAGTATTTTCTAATTTCCTTGTGATTTCTTCTTTGACACATTGGTTGTTTAGAGGGATGTTGTTTAACTTTCACATATTTTTAAATTTCTATAAAAATCTCTTTGACTTCTATTTCATTGTTTCCAGATTATGAACTGAGTATAATTTCAATATTTTAAAATTTATGGAGGCTTGTTTTATGGTTTAGCATGCAGTCAGACCGAATATGTTATGCATCCTGAAGAAGAATGTATATTCTGCTTTTCTTGGGTGGACATTTCTATACATATTTGTTAGGTCTAGTTGGCTTATAGATTTGTTCGTCTTCTGTTTCTCTGTTGATTTTCTGCCTAGTTGTTGTATCCATTATTGAAAGTGAGAAAATGTAGTCTTGACAATTATCATTGAATTGTCAATTTTTGCCATTGATATTGTCATTTTTTGATTATTTTATAGCTCTGTTCTTAGGTGTATATATACTTATAATTTTTATACTTTCTGTGGGATTGACCATTTGTATTATTATTAAATGTTCTTCTTTCTACCTAGTTACCATTTTTGTTTAAAGTCTATTTTCTTTAATATTAGTCTGGACATTCCAGCTTTCTCATGATTGCTGTTTCCATGATATATCTTTTTCCATTCCTCTAAATTCAAGCCTTTTGTATCTTTGAATCTAAACTGTTTCTCCTGTAGACAGTATATATTTGTATATTGCTTGTAATATGGTTTGATAATTACTTTTTGATTTGATTTAATCAATTTGCATTGAATGATACTATTAATATAGTTGAATTTACATGTTATATTTTACTTTTTGTTTTCTATGTGTTTCTTACATTTTTGTTCTTCGATTCCTCCTTTACTGCATTTTTCCCATTAAGAAGACATTTTCTAGTGAAATACTTTAATTCCTTTAATGATTTCTTCACTACATTTATTTGAATTATATTCTTAGTAGCAGCTCTAAGGCTTATTATGTATGTCTTATCAGAATTTACTTCATATTTACACATATGATTCCGGTTGACATGTAAAAACATTACCATTGTATAGTTCTATTCCCTCTTTCTATTTTTGTGCTATTATAGTTTTACATATTACAACTATACATATTACAACCTCAATAAAACATTGTTCTAATTATTGCTTTATATAATTCTATATGTATTAAAGGAACTGAGGAAAGAGAGAAGAGAACGTATAATTTATGGATTTTTAAAAACAATTTATAATTTCCTGTTCTATTTATCTCATTGAGTATTTGATTTATCCTCTGGTGTCATTTCCTTAGTCCAATACAGATTTGCTCCCATCCATCTGATTTTTGCTTCAGTTTCCAAATATATTATATTTCTATATATTATAATCCCAGCCATACAATTATATGCATATTGTTTTATACAGTTGTTTTCTAATTTAGTTAAGAGAAGAAATATATATTTAGACTTTAAAAATTAAATAATTACCTTTACTTTTGCTCTCTGTTTTTTGTGTGTATAGATTCAAATTAGCATCTGGGATCACTTGCTTTAAACTTGAAGAAATTTATTTAGTATTTCCTGTAAGATAGGCCTTTTAGCAACACATTATTTAGTTTTATCTGAGAATATATTTATTTTTCTTTGGGGCTCCAGTATTCTCAGCTTGCCACTCCTGGGTGAGAGTAGGTTTGAGGTGGGTGGTGGAAAGGAGACCCTAACTTTAACTTCATTCACCAGGAATTTGGTTTCTTCAATATGGAATTGGAAAAGATGGGAAATCCAGGTTGCCTGGCCCTCCTGGTAAGATACTGTATCCCTTGATTTGGATCTAATAGGAAAGAGATTCTTGTCTTTTTTGCCATGCCTAACAAAAGTGGTATATTTATCAATCTGAATTAGGGAAATAGGGTTGCAAGGATTGGGTTATGGTTCATGTGCCATAGACGCTTTATGTTCTTATTGATATTCTGTAAATTTTGGTGAATTAATGTTTCTCCATTTGCTGAATTTCCTTAAGAAAATATCCAGAGACTATGGAAAACAGTAATTTCCAACAGTTATGCGTGTTTAGGTAGGAAGTGGATACACAGAGGTGCTGATGCCCTCATTCCAAAAGTGAAACTCATAAGCGATTTCTTTTAATGTAGTCCAATCTATATATTTTTTCCTTTATGATCAATGCTCTGTCTAATTTAATGTCTTTCTTTTACGCAAGGTCTCAAATGTGCTGTATTATGTTTTAATCTAAAAGATTTATTGTTTTATATTTCACATTTATACCTTAAATTCAGCCAGAATTCATTTCCATGTGTGATGAGAAGTAAAGGTTCTATTAAATATGTTCAACTGTCCTTGTACACCCAAGGATAAACCCTAATTAGTCATGGTGTATGATTCTTTTAATTAGTTATAATCAGTTTCCCAGTATTTCCTTGAGGATTTTTTCATCTATGTTCATCAGGAATATTGGCCTGTAGTTTTCTTTTTTTATTGTGTCTTTGTCTGGATCTGGTATGAGGATAATGCTGGCTGCATAGAATGAATTTGGAAGTATTCTATTTTAATTTTTAGAAGAGTTTAAGAATAGGCATTAATTCTTCTTTAAATGTTTCTTAGAATTTACCTCTGAACTCATCTAGTCCTAAGCTTTTCTTTCTTGGGAGTTTTAAAATTATTCCTTCAATATCTTTATTTTTTATTGATTTGTTCAGGCTATTTCTTCTTGATTCAATATTGGTAGGTTGTATAGTTGTAGGAATTTATCCATTCAGGTTGTCTAATTTGTTGGTGTATAATTGCTTAAAATAGTTCCTAATAATCCTTTTCATTTATGTGGGATCAGTTGTAATGTCTCCTCTTTCATTTTTAATTTTATGTATTTGAGTATTTTCTCTTTTCTTATAGTCATTCCAAGTAAATTTTTGCTGATTTAGTTAATCTTTTCTAAAAATCAGTTTTTAGTTTTGTTGATTTAAAAGATTGTTTTCTATTCTCTATTTTATTTCTGCTCTAAATTTTATTATTTCTTTGCTTTTGATAATTTTGGGTTTCTTTGCTCTTCTTTTCTAGTTTCTTGAGGTGTAAAGTTGTTTATTTGAGATATTTCTTCTTTTGTAATATGAGCTTTTATTGTTGTAAAGGTCCATCTTACTACTGATTTTGCTGCATCCCAAACGTTTTGATATATTGTTTTAACTGTTTTTTCTATTTAAAGGTATTTCTTTTTTTTTTTTTTTTTGGGGAAGAGTCGCCCTGAGCTAACATCCATGCTCATCTTCCTCTACTTTATACGTGGGATGCCTACCACAGCATGGCTTTTTTCCAAGTGGTGCCATGTCTGCACCCAGGATCCGAACCAGCAAACCCCGGGCCACTGACAAGCAGAATGTGCAAACTTAACCACTGCGCCACTGGGCCAGCCCCTCAAGGTATTTCTTGATTTCCTCTTTGACTTAATAGTTGTTTAAGAATGTGTTGTTTAACTTCCATGTTTTTGTGAATATTTCTGTTTTCATTCCACTATTAATTTTTAGTTTCATTTCATTGTGAATAGAAATTATACATGGAATAATTTCAGTCTTTTATTTATTTTTTAAATTGAGATTCATAATAGTTTACATCATTCTGAAATTTCAGTAAAACATTATTTCTTGACTGTCACCACACAAGTGCTCCCTTTCACCCCCTGTGCCCATCCTCCACTCCTCTTCCTCTGGTACCCACACAAATGTTTTCTTTCTCCATGTGTTTGTTTATATTTTGCATATAAGTGAAATCATATGCTGTTTGTTCGTCTTAGCCTGGCTTATTTCACTTAGCATAATACCCTCCAGGTCCATCCATGTTCTTGCAAATGGGATTATTTCATCTATTTTATGGCTAAGTAGTATTCCATTGTATATATATATATACCACATCTTCTTTATCTAATCATCAGTTGATGGGCATTTGGATTGTTTCCATGGCTCGACTATTGTGAATAGTGCTGCAATGAACATAGGGGTGCGTATGTTACTTTGGATTGTTGATTTCAAGTTGTTTGAGTAGATACACAGTAGTGGGATAGCTGGATCATATAGTATTTCTATTTTTAGTTTTTTGAAGAATCTCCATACTGTTTTCCATAGTGGCTGCACCAGTTTGCATTCCCAGCAGCACTGTATGAGGGTTCCCTTTTCTCCACATCCTCTCCAACGTCTGTTGGTTTTGGTCTTGGTAATTACAGCCATTCTAACTGGTTTAAGGTGATATCTCATTGTGGTTTTGATTTGCATTTCCCTAATGATTAGTGACGTTGAGCATCTTTTCATGTGCCTAATGGCCACCTATATATATTCCTTTGAAAAATGTCTGTTCATATCCTCTACCCATGTTTTGATCAGGTTGTTTGTTCTTTTTATGTTGAGTTGTGTGAGTTCTTTATATCCTTTGGAGAGCAAATCCTTGTCTGGTAAATGATTTGCAGATATTTTCTGCCAGTTGTTGGGTTGCCTTTCCATTTTGTTGATGGTTTCCTTTGCTTTACAGAAGCTTTTTAGTCTTATGTAGTCCCATTTGTTAACTTTTTGTTTCCCTTACCCAAGTAGATACAGCATTTGAAAAGATGTGGCTAATACCAATGTCAAAGAGTGTCTTGCCTACATTTTCTTCTAGAATTTTTATGGTGTCAGTTCTTACATTCAAATATTTATTCCATTTGGAGTTAATTTTCGTGTGTGGTGCAAGATAATGGTCTACTTTTATTCTTTTGCATGTACCTGTCCAGTTTTCCCCAAATCAGTTGTTGAAGAGACTTTCCTTTCTCCATTGTATGTTCTTGGCTTCTTTGTCAAAGATTAACTGTCCATAGATGTGTGGTTTTATTTCTGGGCTTTCAATTCGGATCCATTGATCTACTTGTCTGTTTTTGTGTTAGTACCATGCTGTTTTGATTACTATAGCTTTGTAGTATGTTTTGAAGTCAGGGATTGTAATGCCTCCAGCTTTGTTTTATTTTCTCAGGTTTGCTAGGGGTATTCAGGGTCATTTGTTGTTCCATAAAAATTTTGGATTCTTTGTTCTATTTTTGTGAAGAATGTCATTGGGATTCTGATTGGGATTGCACTGAATTTATAGATTGCTTTAGGTGGTATGGGCGTTTTGTCTATGTTTATTCTTCTGACCCATGAACATGGAATATCTTTCCATTTCTTTATGTCTTCCTCAATTTCTTTCAATAATAACTTACAGTTTTCAGTGTACAGGACTTTCACCCCTTTGGTTAAGTTTATTCCTAGATATTTTATTATTTTTGTTGTGATTCTAAATGAGATTGTATTCTTGATTTCTTTTTATGCTAGTTCATTTTTAATGTATAGGAATGTAACTGTTTTTTTTTATTTCATTTCGTACCCTGCAACTTTGCTGTAGTTGTTAATTATTTCTAGTAGTTTTCTGGTGGATGCTTTACGGTTTTAAATTTATAGAATCATATCATCTGCAAATAGCAAAACTTTCACTTCTTCCATTCAAATTTGGATTCCTTTTATTTCTTTTTCTTGCCTAATTGTTCTAGCCAATGCCTCCAGTACTATGTTGAATACGAGTGGCAAGAGTGGGCACGCTTGTCTTGTTCCTGTTCTCAGAGGGATGGATTTCACTTTTTTGCCATTAACTATGATGTTGGCTGTGGGTTTGTCATATATGGCCTTTATTATGCTGAGTTCCTTTCCTTCAATACCCATTTTATTGTTTTTGTCACAAATGGATGTTGAATCTTATGAAATGCTTTCTCTGCATGTATTGAGGTGATCATGTGATTTTTATTCCTCATTTTGTATGGTGCATCACATTGATTCATTTGAAGATGTTGAACCATCCCTGCATCACTGGGATGAATCCCACTTGATCGTGGTGTACAATTCTTTTAAGGTATTGCTGTATTTGGTTGGCCAACATCTTGTTGAGGATTTTTGCACCTAAGTTCATCAGTGATATTGGCCTATAATTTTCCAACTTTGTGTTGCCCTTGTCTGGTTTTGGTATCAGGGTAATGTTGGCCTCATGGAATTTGTTAAGAAGTTTTCCATCTTCTTCAATTTTTTGAAATAGTTTGAGAAGCATAGGTAATAAATCTTCTTTGAATGTTTGGTGGAATTCTCCAGAGAAGCCATCTGGTCCTGGACTTTTATTTTTTGGGAGGTTTTTTTTTTTTTATTACAGTTTCAATCTCTGTACTTGTGATCGGTCTGTTCAGATTCTCTGTTTCTTCTTGATTCAGTTTTAGGAGGTTGTATGAGTCTAGGAATTCATCCATTTTTTCTAGGCTATTGAATTTGTGGGCATAGAGTTTTTCATAGTATTCTCTTATAGTCCTTTGTATTTCTGCAGTATCTCTTGTAAGTTCTCATCTTTCATTTCTAATTTTATTTATTTGAGCCTTCTCTCTTTTTTTCTTGGTGATTCTGGCTAAGGGTTATTAATTTTGTTAATCTTTTCAAAGAAGCAGCTGTTAGTTTCACTGATCCTTTTTATTGTTTTTTAGTCGCTATTTCATTTATTTCTGCTCTGATTTTTACTATTTCCCTCCTTATGCTGACTTTGGGCTTTGTTCTTCTTTTTCTAGCTCTGTTAGGTGTTTTAAGATTATTTATTTGAGATTTTTATTACTTGTTGAGGTGGGCCTGTATTGCTAAATTTCCCTTTTATGACCACTTTTGCTGCAGCCCATAAGAGTCAGTATGTTGTATTTTCATTTTTGTTTGTCTCCAGGTATTTTTTAATTTCCTTTTTGATTTTTTCAATGATCCAATAGTTGTTCAGTAGCATGTTATTTAGTCTCCATATATTTCTGATTTTCCCAGTTTTTTTCTTGTGCTTGATTTCTAGCTTCATAGCATTGTGGTCAGAAAAGATGGATGGGATCATTTCAATCTTCTTGAATTTATTGAACTTGCCTTGTTACCCCACATACGGTCTATCTTTGAGAAGCTTCCATGGACACTTGAGAAGAATGTATATTGTGCTGTTTGGGGATGGAATGCTCTATATATGTCTGTTAAGTCTACCTGATCAAGTGTTTCCTTTAAATCTACTATTTCCTTTTGGATTTTTTGTCTGGACAATGTGTCCATTGAAGTAAATGGGGGGTTAAGTTCCCATACTATTATTGTGTTGCTGTTAATTTCTCCCCTTAGGTCTGTTAATAATTTCTTTATGTACTTTGGTGCCCCTTTGTTAAGTGCATATATATTAATACTTGTTATGTCCTCTTGTTGGAATGTCCTTTTTATCATTATATAGTGCTCTTCTTTGTCTCTCATGGTCTTTTTTAAATTGAAGTCTGGTTTGTCTGATAAAATTATGATAATATCTACTTTCTTTTGTTGGCCATTAGCTTGGAGTATTCTCTTCCTTCCCTTTACTCTAAGCCTGTATTTATCTTTGGAGCTGAGGTGTGTTTCCTAGAGGCAGCATATTGTTGGGTCTGTTTTTTAATCCATCCAGCTACTCTGTGTCTTCTGATTGGAGAATTCAATCCATTTACGTATAGAGAGATTATTGCTATATGAGGGCTTAATGCTACCATTTTATCTCATTTTCTTATTGTTCTATGTTTCTACCATTTCTCTTCCTTTGTATTTCTGACTGTCATTTCATTTTGTTGGTTTTCTGAAAGAGCTTCTCAGTTCTCTCTCTTTTTGTCAATTGTGGATTTGCTTTGATTTTTTGGTTAGTGGTTACTGTGAGGATTGTATGAAAGATATTGGAGATGAGATAGTCCATTTTCATATAGCCTCTTATCTCCATTAACCCAAGCAGGTTCCTTCCCTTTCCTCTCCCATTCTGAGTAATTGCTGTTATACATTGCTCTGTTTTTAATTTTGTGAGTTTGCAGGTAAGTTGAAGTGTTTATCATGAATTTGATGCTTTCTTTCACTTTCTCTTTTAAGTTGTAATCGAGTCTTTGCCTTCCTGTTCTAATAAACAGCTGCAGATTTCTGATCAAGTCTATTTGTCTCCTTGCTCAGAGATTTATAGACCTTTCCCTGTTTGTTGCCAATATGAGGGCATCTTTAATTATTTCTTGTAAGGGAGATCTAGTGGTGATGTACTCCCTCGCCTTTTGTTTATCTTGGAAAGCTTTTATATCTCCATCGTATCTGAAGGAAAGTTTTTCTGGATAGACTATTCTTGGCTGAAAGTTTTTGTCTTTCCATATTTTTAGTATGTCATTCCATTCTCACCTAGCCTGTAGGGTTTCTCCCGAGAAATCCACTGAAAGCCTGATAGGGTTTCCTTTGTAGGTTATTTTCTTCTGCCTTGCTGCTCCTAATATTCTTTCTTTATCCCAAACTTTTGCCATTTTTACTATTACATGCCTTGGAGAAGGTCTTTTAGCATTGATGAAGTTGGGCATTCGACTAGCTTCATTTATCTGTATATCTGAAACCATGCCTTATTTGAGAAGTTCTCAGCAATTATTTCTTTGAACAAGCTCTCTGCTCCTTTCTCCCTCTCTTCTCTTCTGGAATACCTATAATCCTTATGTTGCTTTTCCTAATTGAGTAGGATATTTCTCAAAGAAGTCTTTCCTTTTTTTAAATCTTAGTTTTGTCTCCTCCTCCAACTGTAGAATGTCTACATTTTTGTCCTCTAGGAGACTAATTCTTTCCTCCATAAGATCAATTCTATTCTTAATGACTCGATATTTTTATTTGACTAATTGCGTTTTTCATATCCAGAATTTCTGCTTTAATTTTCTCATAGTTTCAAACTCTTTGGTGAAGAGATTCATTTTATTACTGAACTCCTTGAATTGTCTTTCTGTGTTTTCTTATAAGTCATTAAGTTTCCTTATGAAATCTATTTTGAATTCTCTGGCATTTAGGTTGTATATTTCTGTGTCTTCAGTGTTGGTTTCTGGAGAATTGTCATTTTCCTTCTGGACTGAATTGTTGCTGCAGTTTCTCATGGTGTTTGATGAAATAATCTTTTGTCTGGGTATTTGTGGTATTCTTAGGATGCAGATTCCCCTTGTTACCACTAGGAGGGAGAAGGAGCTGTGTTTCTGGCTCCACCCAATCTTCTGGAAGCTGTGGGGGTATTATAGGTGCTTTTCCAGCTGGAGATGTGTTCACATATTTGTGTGGAATGTCCTTATTGGGCAGGGCTTCCCTGCTTCTCTAGGGCCACTCTTTGGCACCTCAGGGGCACAAGGAGCTCCCCCTCCCTGCCAGAAAGTGATCAGCAGTGGGCTCAAAGCTACCATGCCTATTCCCACAGCTGCCTAGGACACGGTTCCTTTCTGGAGGCTCAGTTGCACTGTGAGCACTTGCATGCATGCCTGGGATGTATTTGCCCCAGCAAAGAAATCCGATGAGGTCTCTGATTATGGTCTGTGGGGCCACTGTGCAAGGGAGGTTTCCTTGCTAGGACCCAAGCTATGGCTGCTCCTTTATGGCACAGGGACAATGAGCTCCCTCTCTCTACCAGAATACTGACCATCAGCATGGGCTAAGGGTACTGCCTCCTCCTCTTATGGTCACCATGTTGCATGTTCCCACTTTCCAGGTGCTTGCAGCAGGTTGGAAAGCATTCGTGTGCATGCACAGGGCTACTGCTGGAAAGCAGGGTGTGCTCGCCTATCTCTGCCACTTCCTGGGGGGCCAGTCCTTCCACCCTTAGATGTATAGCTGCGTGTGTTTCTCAGGCATCCTGTTATGTTGTGTGGGCTTCCTTCACTGGTCAGAAAATGTCCATTTAGTAATAGTTCAAAAGGGGTAGAGATGAAGGGAACAGCTCACTCCACCATGTTGCTGATGTCCAATTTCAATCTTCTTAAATAAATTGACTTGACTTCTGACCTAGCATGTGATCTGTCTTGGATAATGTTTCCTGTGCACTTGAGAAGAATGAATATTCTGCTGCTAAAGTGTGGAAAGTCCCATATATCTCTGTTTGGTCCATTTAGTCTATAGTGTTGTTCAGTTCTGCTGTTTTCTTATTGATATTCATTCTAGAAGATCTATCCATTATAGAGAACAGGGTATAAAAGTTCTCTACAATTATTTTATTGTTGTCTATTTCTCCCTTCACATCTATCCATTTTTGCTTTATATATTTAAGTAATTTTGTGTTGGGTGCATATATATTTATAATTGTTATATCTTCCTGTTGAATTGACCCTTTTATCACTATATGATGACTTTTGTTTCTTTTGACAGTTTTATAGTTAAAAGTCTATTTTTCCTGATATAAGTTTAGCCACATCTACTCTCTTTTATTTACACTTTGCTTGGAATATCTTTCTTCACACCTTCACCTTCAACTTATGTGCATCCTTATATCTAAAGTGAATCTTTTGTAGACAGCATGTAACTGAATCTTTTTAAAATCCCTTTAGTCACTCTATGTGTTTTGATTGGAAAGTTTAGTCCATTAACATTTAAAGTAATTGTTTATAGATAAGGACTTACTATTCCCTTTTTGTTATTTTTTTATTTCTATTTTATAGTCTTTTATTTTTCCTTCTCTTCTTGCTATATTTCTTTGTGGATTGTTGATTTTTTGTAGTGGCATGTTTTGATTATTTCTTCTTGATCTCTTGTGTATTATTGTATATTTCTGAGGTGCAGGTACTATGGGGCTTGCAACCAACATTTTATTGTTATATCAGTCTGTTTTAAACTGATAACAACAACTTCAATTACATATGGAAACTATACACTTTACTCTTCATACACAAACAATTTATGTCATTGATATCAGATTTTTTTCTTCTTTCTATATTGATTCTATTAATGCATTTCTATGCTTATAGTTATCCTTTCTACTTCTGTCTTGAAATCTATATACTATTGTTCAAAGTGATTTACAAGTCAGTATTAGAGTATTGTTATATTCTCTTTTTGTCTTTATATTTACTTTTAGCAGCAATATATATACTTTCACTTTTTCACACTGTTGTTTAGTATCTTTTTGTTTCAACTTGAAAAACTTCTTTGGCACTTTTAATAAGGCAGGTCTAGGAGTGACAAACTCCCGCAGTTTTTGTTTATCTGAAAAACCTTTATGTCTCCTTCATTCTTAAAGGACAGTTTTGCTTGGTAAACTATTCTTGATTGGCAGTTTTTCTCTTTTAGAACTTTGAAAGTATCATACCCCTCTTTACTGGCCTGCACAGTTTCTACTGAGAAATCAACTGATAGCCATATAAAGACTTCTTTATATGCAATGAGTTGCTTTTGTCTTGCTGCTTTCAAAATTATTTCTCATTGACTTTTGATAAGTTAATTACAATGTGTCTTAGTGTAGTCCTGTTTGGGTTAATCTAATTTTAGAACTGTTAGGCTTCATGAATCTGGATGTGCATTTCCCTCCCTAGGTTTGGGAAGTCTTCCATCATTATTTCATTTATACTGTTTCTGCTCCTTTCTCTCTCTCTTCTCTTTCTAGGACTTCTATAATGTATATATTGTTTTATTAATGGTGTCTCATAGGTTTTCTTCCCTCTTTTTCATTCCTTTTCCTTTTTGTTCCTCTAATTGGATATTTTAATTGACCTGTTTACAAGCTCACTGATTCTTTCTCCTGCTTAAGTCTTTTGTTGAAGTTCTCTACTAAATGTTTTCAGGTCAATCATTGTATTCTTAAACTCCAGGAATTCTGTTTGATTCTTTTTAGGACTTCTATTTATTTACTGAATTTCTCATTTGTTCATTTATTTTTTGATTTTTTTTATTTGCTTATCTGTGTTCTATTTTAACTGTTTGAGCTTCTTTGGGATGATTATTTTCAATTCTTTGTCAAGAAGATTGTGGATCTACATTTCTTGTATCCATATGTTCCTGTATCTTTATTTATTTCCTTTGGTGGTATCATGTTTGCTTGATTCTTCATGATCCTTGTAGCTTTGTGTTGGTTTCTGTGCATTTGTAGGAACAATCACCTCGTCCAATCTTTACAGACTGATTTCAGAGGTAACAACTTTTGCCAGTCAGCCCATTCAGAGGTTCTGGGCTGGTCAGTTAAGAGAGTTTGTGAGGAAGCCACCTAGCAGTGTCAATTGGTAGGCGTACTGCTGGGATCATTGGGCAGGGCTGTTGCATTCACCAGAGGGTAAGATTGGAGCTATGTCTGTGGACTTTCTGGCAGAGCTACCACCAAGTATGCAATTTGAGGAGACACCTTTATGTCTGTGTGTGGGTGGAGCTGTCATTAAGACCACAGGTGAATGGGGTCATCTCCAGGGCCACAGTTGGATTCATGTTTGGGGGACCTGATACTCTGGGAAGAGGCTGGTATGGCTCCTGCCATGTCTGTGATTGGATGGGACTTCCTCTGGGACTGCATGTAAGTGGGTTTGCAGCTGTAGAGCAGAAGACAGGGGCTGCCTCTTGGTCCATAGCTTGGTCTTGTTTTACATACATAGACATACATTTATATCTTTATGAAAGAAACATCTAGAGAACAAATGAAAAATCTCAATAACAGGGTTAGAAGATAAAGGTAAGGGAATTTCCTAAATAACAAAATGATCAGAAGATTAAAAATATATTCCAAGAAAATGATCAGTGGGCCTGTTACCAGTGTCTCAGAAGATGTGGTTCCTGCTGTGTCTGTGAGAAGACAGGGCTGATGGCAGAAACACAGAAAAGTGGGGTTTGAGCCAAGCCCACAGGTGGATGTGATTTCTTCCATGGATGAAGCCAGGTCCATGGTCAATTAGCTTGCTACCAGGGGTGTGGGTCTGCCTTCTCAAAGCATCTTTCCTTGCTCTTGGGCTCCACTCAGGTTTTCCACTTCTTACCTGGATCCTGAAGCTCCCACAAAGGTACTTTTTCCATGGATGGTTGATAAATCAGTTTGTCCATGGGAGGACTAGGACTTGGGATCTCCTTATCTACAACATTACTTACCTCATTTCCAAGATTCTTCTTTGTCTTGATTTTGACAAAGGCTTGAAGAAACACAAATATCATATACTGAAGTGATTTTTGAGAGAGATTATCTTGAAATCTTTTCAAAATATCTAACCAATGACTGGTTGCATGACTGTTTGGAGATGAGTGGAGAAATTGTGGGTAAGATTTCTTTGGAGATAGCTGAGTTGTGAATGCTATGCCATGAAAAGCTAGGATTGGTGGTACCCCTAAAAACACATACAGTAAAGATTGTAGGACCTCATTGAGACAGTGTTGAGAATTTCATAGATGTTTCTTACAGTGAAAAGGAGAAAGTTGTCTAATGTTGGACTTCTGCTAGAAAATGAAGATAATAAAGTTGACTTTAGAGTTGATATAAAGGTAATTGTGAAGGAGGTAAGGATGTGTTGGGTGGCTACACCCCTACAGTTCTATGAAATATTTAGCAAGACAGTGTATGTACAGTTGTAGAGTCTGTTCAATTGAGTGATAGCACTGATGAAGCTTAAGATATACTTTTACAGATGTATTTCTAGGTCTTATGATAAAGTGATTAACTGCCCGTGTAAATTATGTTTTCCTGGGTCAAGAAAGCAGATGAGATTAAAACAGGAAATGAGAGAATTCCTGCATTTAAATCACCCCATGAGCCATGAGAGATACTTTTATGTTAGTTGTAAGCAGCTGCCAGGTCTAGAAAATACCAGTCAAATAATATCTTTCCTCTCCCCATGGCTTGAAGGTAGTGGACGTTATATACTTATGTGAGTTTTAAGACAGACCATCCTGAAGGATTTTTAATGCAAGATTTAGCCAGAAAATGCTTACATCACTCATGAACCCCATAGTTACACTGGTGATATAAAAGTGTCTAGGAATTGGAAATGAATCAAGAATGTATATCTTGAAAGAGCCAGAAATCAGATAGAGATTGAGAGAAAAGTAAAAAGAAAAAAAATAAGATACCAACAATACCTGCTTTCCCAAAGGCAGGTAGTATTTTAGCAAAAGTTTCTAATTTGCAAAGATGGAAAAGCTTATCTTTAAATGTTTGAAAACTTATATTTAAATATTGTTGCAAACTTTGTTTATTGCATGGGACTGAACATTTTTAAAATCCAAAATGAAATATAAAGTGACTATAGGACTGCATTAACTAAGAGTGACTAGGAAGTCAAAGGATATGTGGTAGACAGAATTCTAAGATGACCTCCAAAGTCTCCACCCTTTTGTATACACTCTGCCTAACCTCTGGTATTATTATTTATTTTACTCTTATTATTAAGATTATGTTATATGGCACATTTGACTTTAGAAAGAGAGATTATCTGGATGTGCCTGACCTAAGTATATAGACCCTTTAAATCTGGATCTAGAAGCCTGAGACATAAAAAGCCATAAATCTGAGGTATAAAGGGGATTCAATATGAAGGAGAATTTTCATTACTTGCTTTGAAGATGAAGTCACACATGTGGCAAGGAATGCATGTGGCCTCAAGGAGTTGAAAGTGGCCCCGGGCTGACAGTCACAAAGGAAATGGAAACCTCAGTCCTACAATCACAATGAATTGAATTTGTCCAACAAACTCAATGAACTTGGAAGTAGATTCTTCCTCAGAGCCTCCAGATGAAAACAGCCCAGATGAGAACCTAGTAGGACTGTAGAACTTAATCTTACAGTCGCTTTTTGTCTCATTTGAAATTTTAAAAATGTTCAGTCCCATGTAATAAACAAACTTTACAAAATTATTCAGAGATAAGACTACTCTCCATCTTTGCAGGTTAAGAGATTTTTGCAAAAAGATCAACACTTTCATTTCATCTTTATGAAATCACACCATGTCTCTGAGCAGAGAACCCAGTAGCATTGTACCTGAATTTCTGGTATACAAGACTGTTAGCTTATAAATTGGTGTTATTTTAAGTCACTAAGTTAGTGGCAATTTGCCATGCAGCAGCAGAAAACTAATACAGATTTTGGTGCCCGGAAGTGAGGTGTGACTATAACAAATAACTAAAAAGATGAATGTGGCTTTGGAATAAGCAGGAAGTGGAGGCTGGAAGAATTTTAAGTGGCATGATAGAAAAGCCTTGATTGCCTTGAACATATTGATAGTAGAAATCTGGACTTAAATGATGCTTCCAATGAGGGCTCAGAAGGAAGTGAGGTATATGATAGAGAACACATTTATTGCTTTAGAGAAAGCTCAAATCACTTTGGAAAGAATTAATTTTTGTTAACTTTGAAGTATTTGTTTTATTTTTCTTTTATTGATTTCAAATTTAATTACATTGTGAAGAGAGAATATTCTGTGTATGACTTGAATAATTTTACATATACAGAGACTTGTTTTATAATCAAGTTATGGCCTATATTAGCAAATGTCCCCCGCACACTTGTAAGGAAAGTACATTCTGCTGTTTTGGGGTAGAGTGTTCTATATATGTTGCTTATGTCAAGTTTGTCGATCTTCTTGTTAGTCTTCTATAACTTTTCTGGCTTTCTGTCTACCTATTGCATATATTATTGAAAGGTGAGCATGGAAATTTCAAGCTATGTCTATATATTTGCCTATTTCTTCACCAGTTCTGTTTTTTTTTTGTTGTTGTTGTTTTGTTTTTGCATCAGATATTTGAATCTCAATTATTAGGTGAAGGAATGTTTAAGAGTGTTATTTCCTCTTGATGAACTGATGACTTCATCACTAAGAAATTTCTTTTCTATGCCTGGTAATATGTTTTCTCTGAAACATACTTTACCTAATATTAATATAGTCACTCTAGATTTCTTTTAATGAGGGCTACCATGCAATAAATTTTTTCCATATTTTTAATGGGAAACAATTTGATTCTTTCATTTTTGTTTTCACAATATCTCAGGTGGGAACAGAGCAGTGAAATGTCTAAGCTAATTACTTCCTATTAATAAGCCAATTTTCTTTTGAATACTTCACTTAATGCCCTATGAATTAGATTGGCCTATAGGAATAGGCACCATTCTCATCACTGTGTTAGCTTCTGGCATTGTAATCTTTTTCGTGATGCTTTTCCTGGCATCAGGGAAGTTTCCTCACACTCATGCACTAATCATTACTCAGCTAAATACTCAAGGTAGCAATATTCATATCTCAAGAGTTAACTCTCTGTGTAGCTCTCTACTCTCTGGTACTCCAACCTGCTAACTCTAGCTGCCTTTTCCCCTGTGTACATTCAGCTCTGTCTCTTCACTTCAATATGCTGGATTGCTCTTGGGTTTTCCCTACTGTGCTTTGGCCTATAAACCCAGAAGACAGTAAGCTGGGAAATGAAAGGGCTTACCTCATTTGTTTTGTATCATTCAGTGGTTGTTATCCTTTAGGGCTTGATGTCAATTTCCTTGAAAGTCATTATTTCATTTATTTTGTTCTGTTTTTTATTTGTTTCATATGAAAGGGTAAATCTTGTCTACTGTATTCCATGTTGGCTTGAAACAAAATTGCTGATAATCATTTTATTTATTTTGTTATTATAGATATATATTTGACATATAACATTGTGTGATTTAAGGTGTACAACATGTGGATTTGATACATTTATATATTGTAGTATGATTGCCACTGTAGCAATAATTATCACCTCTATCAAGTCATATACTTATTTCTTTTTAGTGGTTGAAATAATTAAGATCTATTATCTTAGAAAGTTTGATGATTATAATAAAATACTGTTGTCTATATTCACTATACTGTGCATTATAAATCTAGGCCTTATTTATTACTTATTGCATGTTTGTACACTTAAAAAACATCTTTCTTATTCCTCTACCCCAGACCTTTGTAACCACCATTTTACTCTCTAAGTTTGAATTTTCAGTTTCCATATGTAACTGATATTGTCTACTATTTGTATTTCTATGTCTGACTTATCTCACTTAGCATAATGTGCTCAAGGTCCATTTATGTTGTCACAAATGGCAGGATTTCCTTCTTTATCACAGTTGAGTAATATTCCATGCAAACAATCTAAGTGCCCATCAACAGATGAATGGGTAATGAAGATGCAATATACATATATTTGTTATGATGTCAATCTTCTTAAATTTGCTATGAAAGTTTGTTTTATACCCTGTCATATTATCTATCCTGGAGAATGTTCCATGTGCAATTGAAAAAAATGTGTATTCATGCTGCTGTTGGATAGAATATTCTATATATGTCTGTTGGAATCCATTTGGTCTAAAGTATGGTTCAATTCCAAAGTTTCTTTGTTGATTTTCTGTCTGGATGATACCCCATTGCTGACAGTGGGGTATTGAGGTCTCTCACTATTATTATATTGTTGTCTATTTGTCTCGTTAGATCTGTTAGTATTTGCTTAATATATTTAGGTCCTCAGAAGTTGGGTGTGTTTATATTTATGATTGTTATATCTTCTTGATGGAGCAGCCACATTATTATTTTATAATAATCTTCTTTGTCTCTTGTTGCCATTTGTAGCTTGAAGTCTAGAGGCATACCTCATTTTGTTGGACTTTTCTTTTTGTGCTTTGCAGATATTGCATTTTTTACACATTGAAGGTTTGTGGCAACCCTGTTTTGATCAAGTCTTGATATGGAAACTACTCCTGGTGAAGATGCTGTGAAGATTGTTGAAATGACAACAAAGTGCTTAGAATATTACATAAACTTAGTTGATAAATCAGTGGCACAGTTTGAGAGGATTGACTCCAATTTTGAAAGTTCTACTGTGGGTAAAATACTATCAAACAACATCACATGCTGTGAGAAGGGAAGAGTCAATTGATGTGGCAAACTTCATTGTTTTATTTTAAGAAATTACCACAGCCATCCCAACTTTCAGCACCCACCACTCTGCTCAGTTAGAAAACATCAACCTTGAGGCAAAACTCTCCCCCAGCAAAAGGATTATAATTCACTGAAGGCCCATATGATGGTTAGCATTTTTTACTAAGAAAGTATTTTTTAATTAAGTTATGCACATTCTTTTAGATATAATGCTATTGAACACTTAACCCACTACAGTATATTGTAAACATAACTTTTACATGCACTAGGACACCAAAAACCTCGTATGATCTGCTTTATCATATTTGCTTTATAACGGTTGTCGGGAAACAAACAGGCAGTATCTCTGAGGTATGCCTGTATTTTGTCTGATATACATGTGACTACTCCTCCTTTCTTTTGGTTTCCACTTGCATGGAGTATAGTCTTCCTTCCCTTCACTTTGAGCCTGTGTGTTTCTTTAGACCTGAAATGAGTCTCCTGTAGGCAGCATGCAATGAAGTCTTCTTTTTTAATCCATCCAGCCACTCTGTGCCTTTTGATTGATGATTTCAACCCATTTACATTTAGAATGATCATTGCTATGTTTGGATTTACCACATCCATCTTTTCATTTGCGTACTGGTTATTTTGTGTCTCCATTCTTTCTTTCTTTCTTTTTTTTTTTTTTTAGGAAGATTAACCCTGAGCTAACTGCTGCCAATCCTCCTCTTTTTGCTGAGGAAGACTGGCCCTGAACTAACATCCATGCCGTCTCCCTCTACTTTTATTGTGGGATGCCTACCACAGCATAGCTTTGCCAAGCAATGCCATGTCTGCACCCGAGGTCCAAACCGGTGAACCCTGGGCCGCCAAAGCAGAACATGCAAACTTAACAGCTGCACCACCTGGCTGGCCTGTCCATTCTTTCTTTCACCCTCTGTTTCTGCCTACCTTTGTAAATTGGTGGTTTTCCATGGTGATATGCTCATTCTCCCCTTTTTTATGTTTTGTGAATCTACGCTAGATTTTTTCTTTGTGGGTACCATGAGGCTTGCAAAATACATCTGATAGATAAAATAGTCTATTTTCTGCTAATAGTAGCTCATCTTTGTTTGCCTATAGGCTCTAACTATTTATTCTTCCTGTTTTATATTTTTTGATGTCATAATTTACCTTTTCTGTGCTGTGAGTTAATGTTTAATTATGATAAGCTACAGATATTTTAAGGCTATTTTAATTTAACCTTCATGCTATAGTTAAGTGGTTTACACACCATCCTAATATAGAGTTATTTTATAATCCTGACTTTATTTTTCAACTTTACCAGAGTTTTGTATACATTCATATGTTTTTATGTCAATGAACAGCATCTTTTAATTTCATCTTGGATAACTCTTTTTCTTCCTTGAAAGTATTTCTTTCAAGCAAGGTCTAGTGGTTGTGAACTCCCTCAGCTTTTGTTTAGGTGGGAAAGCCTTTATTTAACCTTCATATCTAAAGGATAACTTCGCCACTGAAGTATTCTTGGCTGGCAATAATTTTTTTTTAAGATTGGCACCTGAGCTAACATCTGTTGCCAATCCTTTTTTTCCCTCTTCTTATTCTCCCCAAAGACCCCCAGTACATTGTTGTATATTCTAGTTGTAGGTCCTTCAGGTTGTGCTATGTGGGATGCTGCCTCAGCATGGCCTGATGAGTGGTGCCATGCCTGCGCCCAGGATCTGAACCAATGAAACCCTGGGCCGCTGAAGCAGAGCATACAAACTTAACCACTTGGCCACAGGGCTGGCCCCTGGCTGGCAATTTTTATCTTTCCACACTTTGAATGTGTCATTCCACTCTCTTGGCCTGTAGAGGTTCTGCTGATAAACCTGCTCATAGCTTAATCAGGGTTACTTTGTAGTAATGGTGTTACTTTCTTATTTTTCCCTGGCTACCTTTAAGATTCTTTCTTTATCATGGATTTTTGACATTTTCATTATAATGTGCCTTGGAGAAGGTCCTTTGCTTTGAGATAATAGGATGGTCTATTCACTTCACAGACTTGTATTTCCAAGCCTTCCCCATATTTAGAAGTTTCTCAGATATTATTACTTTAAATGAGCGCTCTTTCCCCTTTTTCCTCTCTTTTCTTTCTAGTATACCAATTATTCTATATTTGGCTTTCTTTCGAATCCAATAGCTCTGTAGGGTTTTTTCACTTTCGTTAAATCTTAATTCTCTTTCCTTTTCTAATTAAATTATTTCTGCATTCCTATCCTCCAAGTCATTTATTCTTTCTTCCATCTGGTCTGCCCTAGCATCAGCGTTCTTTATTGCATTCTTTACCTCATTCATTGAATTGTTTATCTCCAGAATTTCTATTTGGTTCTTTTTTATAATTTGAATCTCTTTGGTAAAGAAATCCTTGTGCTCATTAATTTTATTCCTGAATTCATTGAATCGTCTTTCTGAGTTTTCTTGTAGCTTGTTAAATATCTTCATAATAGCTGTTTTTAATTCTTTATCAGTTTGCAATATTTTATGCTTTTGAGCTCTGTTTCTAGAGAATTATCATTTTCCTTTTGTGACAGCACATTTTCTTGACTTTTAATAGTGTTTGACAATATTGCATTCTGCTTTCATATTTGAAGTAGCAGATGCCTTCTTTAGTTAAGGATTTATGTTTACTTTGGTTCTTAAAATTGAACAGGCTGACAATCAGAGACCTTTCTTTCGTATTCCAGAAGGTGGTGCTATGGCTCAAATTTGTGATTTCTCTTACTGAAGATGGCTCTCCAGATGCACTCTGGAGCACAAACACAGAGTTGGAGCAGAGCAGGTGGAGGTGTGGGCTTAGAACCTGGGGCTTTGGGGTGCCTACAGCTCAGTTTGGAGATCCTCAAGTGGAGCACTCCCTTATATCCACAGGCATACCTGCTGAAATCTTGAAGCAGACAGCAGAAAGCATGTTCCTTCAATGCCCTTTGATATTTGTGCCTTGTTCTTACACTTTCCTCTCTCTCCCTCTTGTCACAGAGGTCCGTCCTAAGAAATTTGGGTGATATTAAATTAAAATGGGTTGCTCTGGCTACAACCTGCACAACTAGGGCAGCTGGGCAGTTACTCACCACTTTTGCTTTCCATGTCCTTTGTGGGAGAGGCCACCAGATTTCGCCTCCTCTGCCAGAGAGGTCTCCTCTGATGCTACCAAAAGCCCAGCAACTTGCAGTCTCACCCTGTGGAGGGATGCCACCAAGACAAGTTTCTCCCTCTCCCCTGCATCCAAACTCATCTCTGTCCTGCTAAAATGGCATGATATAGTCTCCCACTAGGCACAATTCCACAATTCTCCACCACAGTTGTATACTCTACAGGCTCCCTTTACCTGACCATAGCAAGTGGGAGTGGGGCAGGCTAACTGACCCCCTTGGATCTGCAGCCACCACAGAGGACCTAGCTGCCTACTTTTGAATGTATGGGTGAATAGAAACCTTAAAGGTGTCCTAGTGCAATGTGCAGAGGCCCTTAGATTTGGTTATGCATATCCAATTAGCTGTAAATCAAAGGGGAAATGAAAAAAAGAAATGATTTATGATGCTGATGTCACCTTATTAAAATATTCTTAAGAAATTTTGTATATATATTTTTGAAGGATGTTGGTCAATATTATTTGTACTACCTCTCTTGCTTTGGTATGATGGTAAAACCAACCACATAAAGTGTGTTGTGAGATGTTTCCTCCTCTTTTGTTTTCTGGAAGAGTTTGTGTATGATGAGTGTTAATTCTTCTTTGAGTGCTTGATAGAATTCTCCTGTGGTACCATTTTTACATGGAGATTACTTTTATTTGAAATATAAAATTAAAAATTTAACATTTTAAATAATTATAATGCTATTCAAATTATCAATTTCATAATGAGTGAGTTGTGGTATTTTGTATTTTCAGGGAATTGATCTATTTAATCCTAGTTTTCAAATGTATAAGTGCAGAGCTGTGCATAGCATTCCTTTATTATACTTTTTATTTTTGCAATTTTACTTTTTATTTTCTATTTGCCCCTCTATTTTTCATTTCTCTATTTTTTCCTGCACTCTTGTGGGTACTTTTACCATTCTTAGAATTTCATTTTGATTTTTATAGTGTTTTTCAGTGTATTTCCTTATATAGATGTTTAGTTTTTGCTCCAGATGTTACGTTATATTTATAAACTTAACACAGTCGATTGGTGTTGACAATTTACCTGTCTAAATAAACTGTAGAAAACTTACTTCTCTATATTATTTTCTTTTTCCCCTCTTTATAATATAATTGTCTTATAATTTCAAACTATGTCCTCAACATAGTTTGAAAGCCAAATCAGATAGTGTTACATTTTCATTTAAACCACAAAACATAATTTAAAAACTCAGGATGAGAAGGAAAGCTCTTCTTATTTACCCATATTTTACTCTTTCTAAATATATAATTATGGCTGGATATACTATTTTATTATAGGAGTTCTCTTTTAGCACTTAAAAATGTGCATTTCTTGGTAACTTCCATGATTTCTGATGAGAATTTGCTGTCATTGAAATTGTTTTTCTCCTGTAGGTAAAGTGTCATTTATTTCTCACTGCTTTAATATTTTTCTTTGTTTTTAGTTTTCAGAAGTTAGATTATTATGTACCTCAATGTGGATTTCTTTGTATTTATTGTATTTGGATATTTTTAGGTTCATGTATTTATAGGTTTATATCTTTTGCCAAATTTGAGATATTTTTGGCACAAATTTCTTTGAATATTTTTCAGCTTCAACCTCTTTGTACTCTCATTTGGGCACTATGATCATATGAATGTTAGATTTTTTTTTATATACTATCTTTGGCTCTGTACTTTATCTTTACTGGCACCATGGGGAGTAGAGCTTTTAAATGCCAGTCAGAAATTAAAATTCTATCTCCCAATTTGACCTTCTCTGACATAACCATGGTTATGAGGGAAGACTGCCTTGTTACAGCTAGGTATGGGTGGAAGTATAGGCTACCCCCTCAGCTGTTGTCAGTAGGTAGGGGATGCAGCCACGTTGTTTTCCCTGTGGTGGTTCTTGGAGCAGGGCAGTCTAAAAGTTCTTTTGCTTTGGAAGATTGTCCCTTTCTGGATTATCTGGCTGCAGAGATCATACTTTTGTTGAGACATTTTTCCTATGTGTTTGTCATTCCTAGTTTGCCAGCTTCTCTAGTACCTCATCTGGGACATAAGAGGCCAGAAAAGACCCAAGGAACTCACTTCAGTGTCTATCCTCAGGTCTTGAATTCCATAAATAGTCTGCCTTCTCTCCAACTTTCAACATCTTCCTGTATTTGTGTTACATATTATGTTCTGTGTTGTGAGCTGTACATTTCTGGGGGAACAGGGAGAAGAGCATCTATTCCAACATTTCTCAGAATTGCAAAGTTGCTTTTTCTTCCTCACTGTTGTATTTTGAAAGGTTGTAAGTTTTCTAGATCCAAGTCTTTTGTAAAATATGAGATTTGCAAATATTTTCTGCCTAGATGTAGATGGTGTTTTCATTTTTTCAGCAGTGTCCTTCATGGAACAAAAGTTTTTAACTTTGATGAAGTCTAATTTAACTTTTATTTTTTTCTCCCATGGCTTGTGCTTTTGGTATCATGTCTAAGAAATCTTTTCTTGATCCCAGGTCAGAAAGATTTTCTCTTATGTCTCTATAAAGTTTCATAGCTTTACATTTAAATTTATGACAATTTTTCGAAAGTGAGTTTTTAAAATTTTTTTATTGCAGTAGCATTTGATTATAACATTATACAGCTTTCAGATGTACATCATAATATATCTTGAATTCTGTGTAGATTACAACATGTTCACCCCTCAAAAACTAATTATAGTCCATCACCTCACATGTGAGCCTAATCACCCCTTTTTCCCTCCCCTCTCCCCCCTTCCCCTATGGTAACCACCAATCCAATCTCTGTTCCTATGTGTTTCTTTGTCATTGTTTTTATCTTCTACTTATGAGTGAGATCATATGGTATTTGACTTCCTCCCTCTGACTTATTTCACTAAGCATAATACCCTCAAGGTCCATCCATGTTGTCACAAATGGCTGGATTTCATAATTTCTTATGACTGAATGATATTCCATTATGTATATATACCACATCTTCTTTATCTATTCGTCCCTTGATGGGCACCAAGGTTGCATCCAAGTCTTGGCTATTGTGAATAATGCTGCGGTGAACATAGGGGTGCATGTATCACTATGCATTTATGTTTTCAAGTTCTTTAGATAAATACCCAGCAGTGGGATAGCTGGATTATATGGTAGATCTATTCTTAATTTTCTGAGGATACTCCATACTGCTTTCCATAGTGGCTGCACCAGTTTTCACTCCCACCATCAGTGTACAAGGGTTCCCTCCTCTCCACATCCTCTCCAACAATTGTTTCCTGTCTTGTTAGTTATAGCCAATGCTGACAAGAGTGAGATAATATATCATTGTAGCTTTGATTTGCATTTTCCTGATAGCTAATGAGGTTGAACATCTTTTCATATTCCTGTTGGTCATCCATCTATCTTCTTTAGAGAAATCTCTGTTCAGAGATTTTGCCCTATTTTTATTGGGTTGTTGGTTTTGTTGTTGTTGAGATGTATGAGTTCTTTGTATATTTTGGATATTAACCCCTTATGTGATATATGGTTTGCAAATATCTTCTCCCAGTTGTTATGTTGTTTTTTCATTTTGTTGATGATTTCCTTTGCTGTGCAGATGTTTTTTTAGTTTGACGTAGTCCCATTTGTTCGTTTTTTCTTTTGTTTTCCTTGCCCTGTCAGGCGTGGTACTTGATAATATGCTGCTAACATCAATGTCAAAAAGCATATTGCCTATGTTTTCTTCTAGAAGTTTCATGTTTTGGGATCTTACATTCAAGTCGTTAATCCATTTTGAGTTGATTTTTGTGCATGGTGTAAGATAATGGTCTAGTTTCATTCTTTTGCATCTGATTGTCCAGTTTTCCCAATAACACTTATTGAAGAGACTCTCCTTTCTCTAGTATATGCTCTTGGCTCCCTTGTCAAATATTAGCTGTCCATAAATGTGTGGGTTTATTTCTGGGCTCTCGATTCTGTTCCATTGATCTGTGTAACTGTTTTTGTGTCAGTACCATGCTGTTTTGGTTACTATGGCTTTGTAGTATATTTTGAAATCAAGGAGTGTGATTTCTCCAGCTTTGTTCTTTTTCTCAGGAATCCTTTGGCCATTCGGGGTCTTTTGTTGTTGCATATAAATTTTAGGATTTTTTGTTCTATTTCTGTGAAAATTGTTGTTGGAACTTTGATAGAGATTGCATTGAATCTATCGATTGCTTTAGGAAGTATGGACATTTTAACAACGTTAATTCTAATCCAAGAACACTGAATATCTCCATTTCTTTGTGTCTTCTTTGATTTCTTTCAACATATAGTTTTCGGTGTACAGATATTTCACCTCTTTGGGTAAATTTATTCCTAGGTATTTTATTCTTTTTGTTGCAATTGTAAATGGGATTGTATTCTTAATTTCTCTTTCAGCTACTTAATTGTTAGTGTATAGAAATGCAACTGATGTTTTTATGTTGATTTTCTATCCTGCGAATTGACTGTATTTATTTATTATTTCTAAAAGATATTTAGTGGATTCTTTAGGGTTTTCTAGATATAAAATCATGTCATCTGCAACGAGTGACAGTTTCACTTCTTCTTTCCCAGTATGGATCCATTTTATTTATTTTTCTTAACTGATTGCTTTGACTAGGACTTCCAATACTATGTTAAATAAGAGTGGGGACAGTGGGCATCCTTGTCTGGTTCCTGTTCTTAGAGGGATAGCTTTCAGTTTTTCTCCATTGAGAATGATATTTGCTGTGGGTTTGTCATGTATGGCCTTTATCATGTTGAGGTATTTTCCTTCTATACCCATTTCATTTAGAGTTTTTATCATAAATGGATACTGTTTCTTGTCAAATGCTTTCTCTGTATCTCTTGAGATGATCATGTGATTTTTATTCTTCATTTTGTGAATGTGGTGTATCACGTTGATAGATTTGTGGATGTTAATCCATCCCTGCATCCCTGGAATGAAACCTACTTGATCATGATGTATGATCTTTTTAATGTATTGTTGTATTCGATTTGCTAGTATTTTGTTGAGGATTTCTGCATCGATGTTAATCAGTGATATTGACCTGTAATTTTCTTTTTTTGTGTTGTCCTTGTCTGGTTTTGGTATCAGGATAATGTTGGCTTCATAGAATGAGTTAGGAAGCCTCTCCTACTCTTTGATTTTTTTGAAGAGTTTGAGAAGAATACATATTAAGTCTTTTTGAATTTTTGGTAGAATTCACCACGGAAGCCATCTGGTCCTGGACTTTTACATTTTGGGAGATTTTTGATTGCTGTTTCAATCTCCTTACTGGTGATTTGTCTATTCAAATTCTCTACTTCTTGGTCCAGTTTTGGAAGTTTATGTGTCTCTAAGAATTTATCCATTTCTTCTACATTATCCAATTTGTTGTCGTATAGCCTTTCATAGTATCCTCCTATTATTTTTTGTATTTCTGAGGTGACCATTGTAATTTCTCCTCTTTCATTTCTGATTTTATTTATTTGAGCCTTCTCTCTGTTTTTCTTGGTGAGTCTACCTAAGGGTTTGCCAATTTTGTTTATCTTTTCAAAGAACAAGCTCTTTGTTTCATTAATTTTTTCTATTGTTTTCTTAGTCTCTATTTCATTTATTTCTGCTCTGATTTTTACTATTTCCTTCCTTCTGCTGATTTTGGGCTTTGTTTGTTCTTCTTTTTTCAGTACCTTTAGATGTGTGGTTAGATTGTTTATTTGGAATTTTTCTTCTTTTTGAAGTAGGCCTGGATTGCTATAAACTTCCCTCTTAGAACCACTTTTTCTGTATCCCATAGATTTTGGTATGTTGTATTTTCATTTGCCTCCAGGAATTTTTTTTAAGATTTTATTTTTCCTTTTTCTCCCCAAAGCCCCCCAGTACACAGTTGTATATTCTTCATTGTTGCTCCTTCCAGTTGTGGCATGTGGCATGCTGCCTCAGCGTGGTCTGATGAGCAGTGCCATGTCCACGCCCAGGACCCGAACCAATGAAACACTGGGCCGCCTGCAGTGGAGCGCGCAAACTCAACCACTTGGCCATGGGGCCAGCCCCATGCCTCCAGGAATTTTTCGATTACTCCTTTGATTTCTTCATTGACCCAATCGTTGTTCAGTAGCATTTTGTTTAATCTCCACATTTTTGTGGCTTTTCTGATTTTCTTGCTGTAGTTGATTTGTAGTTTCATACCTTTGTGGTCAGAAAAGATGCATGGCATTATTTTAATCTTCTTAAATTTATTGAGACTTGTATTGTTGCCTAATATGTGATCAATCCTTGAGAATGTTCCATGTGCATTTGAAAAGAATGTGTATTCTGTGTTTTTTGTATGGAATGTTCCATATATATTCACTAAGTCCATCTGATCAAGTGTGTCATTTAAGGCCAGTGTTTCCTTATTGATCTTCTGTTTGGATGATCTATCCATTAGTGTAAGCAGAGTGTTACAGTCCCTTATTGTTATTGTGTTACAGTTTATTTATCTTTTTCTGTCTCTTAATAATTTCTTTATATATTTAGGTGCTCTTATATTGGGTGCACAGATATTTAAAAGTGTTATATCTTCTTGTTGGATTGTTCCCTTTATCATTATGTAGTCCCCTTCTTTGTCTCTTGTTACAGATTTTGCTTTAAAGTCTATTTTGTCTGATATAAGTATTGCTAGTCCCACTTTCTTTTCTTTGCCATTTGCGTGAAATATCTTTTTTTATCCTTTCAGTTTGTTAGTGTCTTTAGGTCTGAAGTGTGTCTCTTGTATGCAACATATATATGGGTCTTGTTTTGTTATCCAATTGGCCACCCTATGCCTTTTGATTGGAGCATTTAGTCCATTGACATTTAAAGTAGCTATTGACAAATATGTGTTTACTGCCATATTGCTACTTTTTTTCTGGATGTTTTAATAGTTCTTTTCTCTTCCTTTCTCTTTCTCTTGCTCTCTTCCCTTTTGGTTTGATGGGTTTCTTTAGCAATATGTTTGATTTATTTTGTCTTACTTATTTGTTTACTTAGTATAGGTATGTAATTTATGATTTCCATGAGGATCCTATATAATATTCTACGTATATAACAGTCCACAAGGAGTTGATAGATTCCTTAGCTTGACCTCTTTCTAAAAGCTCTACTTTTTAACTCCCCTCTTCCAACATTTTGTTTTTGAAATCATATCTAATCTCTTGTTTTGTGTATGTCTATGCATTACCCTCTTATCATTGAAATAGGTAATTTTAGTACTTTTGTCTTTTAACTTTCATACCATCTTCATAGGTGGTTGATCTGCTACATTTGCTATAGTTTTACCTTTACCAGTGATTTTATTGCCTGGTTTTTCTGATAAATTTTTTATCCCTATTTGTGGTCATTGCTTTCCCACTTAAATAAGTCCCTTCAGCATTTCTTGTAGAACTGGTTTCTTGGTGATAAACTCCTTTACTTTTTGCTTGTCTGGGAATCTCTTTATCTCTCCCTCCGTTCTGAATAACAAACTTGATGCATAGAGTATTCTTGGCTGTATGTGTTTTCCTTTTAGCACTTTAAATATGTCATGCCATTCTCTTCTCGTCTGTAGGGTTTTGACTGAGAAGTCTGCTGATAGCCTTATGGGCTTTCCTTTGTATGCCACTTCTTGCCTTTCTCTTGTCGCTTTTAGGATTCTCTCTTTATCTTTAATTTTGGACATTTTAATTATAATGTGTCTTGGTGTGGGCCTCTTTGGACTTATCTTGTTTGGAGCTCTCTGTGCTTCCTGTACTTGGATGTCTGTTTCCTTCCTTAGGTTAGGAAAAATTTCAGCTATTATTTTTTCAAATAAATTTTCTGACCCTTTCTCTCTCCACTCTCTTTCTGGGACACCTATAATACAAATGTTAGTGTGCTTGATATTGTCACAGAATTCCCTTACACTGTTCTCATTCCATCTAATTCTTTTTTCTTTTTTTCTGTACAGCTTGGGTGATTTCCTCTAGTCTTTCATCTAGCTCACTGATACATTGTTCTGTATCATCTACTCTGCTATTGAGTCCCTCTAGTGAATTTTTCACTTCCAGTATTGTATTCTTCATTTCTGATTGGTTCTTTTTTATGTTTTCCAGTTATTTGTTGATGAGCTCACTGTGTTCATCCAGTTTTCTCCCAATATCTGTGAGTATCCTTACAAGTTTTTGTTTGAACCCTTTGTCCGGTTGGTTGCTTATTTCTGTTTCATTTAGTCCATTTTCTGGGGGTTTGTCCTGTTCCCTTGATTGGAATGTATTCCTTTGTCTCCTCATTATGCTTCTTTCTCTGTGCTTATATTTATGTATTAGGTGAGTCATCTATGTCTCCTGATCTTGGAGAAGCAGCCTCATGTAAGAGATGCCTTTTGAGGCCCAGCAGTGTGCTTCCCTCTCATCATCAGTCCAAATGATCCAGCAGTGACCCCTTTGTGGGCTACTCGTGTCCTTCTGCTGTGGAAGGATTGCTTTTAATGCAGGTACCCAGGGAGTCTAGCCTTTCCTTCCCTGGCCAGCAGTTTGTAAATCTGGCTTGGAGAGCCTCAGCTCCATTGGCTATAAGGTCTAACAGCACACTCCTATTGATGTTTTCCTATTAATTGGAACCCAGTGTAGCTGGTTGCTAGGCTCAGGGGCTTACATTTGCTATAGGCCACAGGCCTACAGTGCTGTTATCAGTTCTCTTAGGAGTGCAGCTGAGTGGGGCTGGCCCTAGGCAGAGTAGAACTCAATTGTTTCAGGCTTTGGGGCTGATCCTTTTTATGGCTATTTGTGAAGCACAGGTCTTCTGCCATGGATAAGCTTCACCCCCCACAGGACCATATGCACCACCAACACAGTCCTGGTCCATGCACACTTTCCAAACCTCTGGAGTGTACCCTGATGCCCCACTGCAGAGGCCCCCACCTCTTTACCAGTGCCCCCCCACAATTCACCTGGTTCTCATGCAGTCCCTGCCCCATAGAGGTGGACACACCTGCCTGCCTGTAGAGGATCAATGCACCCAGTCAATGCAGGCTGACAAGTAGCCTGAGGGCTTGCTGTTGGGCAGGGCTTGTCCCTAGGTTGGGCTGCTTGCCCTGGCTGAGCTACGTAACTAGATTAAATCTGTGCTTTAGTGGAGGTGGCAGATCCCTGGGCTAACAGGCCAGGGGAAAAACTTCAATGGCATCTGCCAGGGTCTATGTCAGTATGCCTGGACTAGGTGACAATGGCCACCACCAATGTCTCAGTCTCCAGAGCCCATCTCACCAAGATGCACCCAGAGCCCACCAGGTGAGTCTCTTTTCACTAAAGGACTGTCAGCCTTCTCTCTGGTTATTTTAGGTTTCTCAGACAGGTGAGTTTGTGCATGGGCTCTTTAAGACTGAGTCTTTTTGGCTTGCATCCTATAGCTTTTCTGGGGGTATTCCCCACTGCAGTTAATAGCCTGCAAAACCTGATAGTAAGACCCTCATCTCAGTTGTGCTGAGTCTGAAGGATGCTTATAATAGTATTGACACCCACTCATGACCTCACTCCTCCAGAGAGGATTGCATACCTTAGGGTGGCTCGTGCCTGGCCATGTGAGAAACTCCGCTGCTCCTGAAAGTGGCTTTTTTTCTCTCCAGAAGGAATTTCTGCCTCTTATGCCTTAGTGAGGACTGTCCCTTGTTGTGGGGGTTCTTTTAATCTAGTTTTCAGTCTTCTATCCAGGGTAATTTTTCCAAAAATAGTTGTAACCTGGTTGTGTTCATGGGAGGAGATGAGTTCAGAATCTACCTACACTACCAACTTGACTAGATCTTTAAGGTTTATTTTTCTTGCAGATGTATGTCCAATATCTCCAACACTATTTGTTGAAATGACTTTTTCTTCCCCCAATAAATTGCCCTTGTGCCATTGTCTAAAATCAATTTGCCATGCACGTATTTATCTATTTCTAGACTCTATTTTGTTCCATTGATCTGCATATTTATCTTTTCATCAATACCACACTGCCTTGATTACTATAACTTAATAGGAAGTCTTTAACTCAAGTAATGTGATTCTTCCATTGTATTGCTCTTTGACAAAATTATTTGGCTATTCACATTCTTTTCCCTTTCCATATGAATTTTATAAACAACTTTACACACATAAAAAAATCCTGATTTTTTTGAATTGTGTTAATTTATATAATTTTATGCAGATTTGTAATCTTTGTTATGTTTAGTGTTCTGATTTATTTAAAAAGTATGTCTTTCTACTTTTAGGTTTTCTTTGATGTCTTTCATTGGTGTTTTATTTTTTTCAGAATATAGATCTTATACAGATTTTCTTAGATTTGTATGTAAATATTTCATTTACTTTAAGGTATTTTAAACTGTATTTTATTTTTTGGTTTTAAATATAATGAAAATATTTTTAAAGTACATTTTTAAAATTTCTCTTTACAGATATTCATTGTTTGCATATAGAACTACCATTGTTTATTTTTATGTGCTGACCTTGTGTCCTGTGACTTTGCCAAGCTTATTTATTATTCTAAAGAGGATATTCCTTATAGAATTTTTTTTTACTTTTATATGTGGGAACACTTTTCTGTGAATGGTTAAAGTTTTATTTCCTCATTTTTCAAACTGTATGTTGTTTATTTCCTTATCTTGCTGTATTATATTGGCTAGAACTTGCTCTGTGATGTTGAGTATGTATAGTATAAATGTGTGAAAATGAACAAAGGAATCCTAAATCAAAATAGAGTCAGGAAGCAATGAAGCAAGTGTTCTCATGCATACATCACTTAATGAAACTTACAGATCCCAGCAGAAAGGAAGCAAATTTTCTTCAAACCCAGCAATGACAAGCTGCCCACCACTTGCAGCCAATTAGAAACTGCCACAGCCCTCTCCAATTTCCTCCTAAAATCTAATAAAAGCTGACTTTCCCTTTATCTCCTCAGACTTGCCTATGGTTCATCACAGTTTGCTTGTCCCAAATTGCAATTCCTCTGCTATTCCAAAATAAGCTCATTTTGACTAGCTAAAGACCTTGCTATTTCATTTTTATGGCTGATATTTTATGGCAAACATGAAGGAACCCAAAGACGATGAAGCCCTAAGGGACTAATGATCTTTAGAACTGTGTGTGGTACCTACTTGAGCCCCTTGTTGAGCTCTGCTTCCCTATATCATCTTCCTCTTGGTTCAAGAAGTCTTCTCTCAGGTTCAAGCTCCCTACTTTTGGTGAAGGTCTCTAACCTTATTCAGGATCTGTTTTTTTGAAGGCATCATCTTTCTGGTGAGTACTCATATTTTTATGAACTTCTAAGTTAAGATTATGGGATCCCAATCCTGTAAATACTCGCAGAATGGCCCTCCTTCTGGGACCCCAGCCAGCATTATGTTTAGAAACAAGGGCCTTTCCTCATGTGCATGTTTAACTAAATGGACTGACTTAACCAAAGATAATTTAGATCTTTGATGGCCATTATGGGGAAACTTTGATCTCCCCAAATTTGTTTTTCTCAGAACTGAACTTGAAGACTGCAGCGCTAAAATAAAATGAACTAAATGGGGGTGCCTATTTCAATTGGTATCTTGAAGCTTCCAAGTGTTTTCAGGACTCTAAAATTGCCTCTTTACAAAATACCATTTCTAAGTTGACCAAGGCAAATAAACAATTGAAAGAAGATAAAATGGGATCAGAGGCCTCTTTATCCCTTCACCCTCCACTCTAACTTCCTCTTCCCTTACTAAACCTATGCCTCCTTTTTTGTACCCTCCACTTTCTCATGCCAACGTTCTCACTGAACTTCCATTTTTAGCTGAATCTCTCCCAACTTCCTCCTCATCCAAACACATTAGAACCTGACCCTTTAAAATCAGACCCTCTGAGGATCCTAATGCTAAGCCCCTAACTTCCAATGTCCCCTGGACTAGGGCCAAACCTCAAGCCAAAGTCAAGGATTTTCTTAGAGTTACTAAAGAGTCTCATATATTTTCTGAGGAATTTAACATAGTCCTTCAGACTTACCAACCAGGTTTCTCCGATCTAGACCAGCTAGTTTACATGATTGGTGACAAAGGCCAATCCCAAGAATGGATAAAAACGGTTAATTAAGATGATCTTAAAAAATATCTAGAACTACAAAGGGGAGACTAACTCCCTGCCTTGTTATATGATTAGGCTTGGGCAATTACTAAATGACTTCACCTGGAAATCCCTACAACGTTCCCAATACCGTTGATTGGAATAAGATTCAGGCTTTCACTGAGAAATCCACTAAATCTGTGCACAACTGTTATAGTCAACACCAAATTGTTTTTAAGGAGAATTCTAGTCTCCCTATGGATGTCAAATCCACTTGGATAGCCTTCAAGTCTATGTTAATTAATAGGCTAAACCGGGACCTTTCTCTATTGATGAAGAGAACCAGAATAGAATGGGAAACTATAGCCATGCCAGATTTAGTTAATTTGGCAAACCAATTAGCCCACACCCTAAATGATTCTTCTAAGATAAAGACCACTAAAATCCTTAATTTCCAACTTCAACAGATGAAGCCCCTTAAGTAAAATCCTTTTTGCCTCTGTCATTGTTCTAAGAAGCTAGGACACTGGAAAAAAGATTACTGTGAGCCAGCCCTGATGGCCTAGTGGATAAAGTTCAATACTCTCACTGCTTTGGCATTTTGGGGTCGTTTCCTGGTCACAGACCCACACCACCCATTTGTCAGTTGTGTTGTCATGGTGGCATCCCACATAGAAGAACTAGAAGGACTTACAACTAGGATATGCAACCATGCACCTGGGCTTTGGGAAGGGACAAAAAAGAGGACAATTGGCAACAGATGTTAGCTCAGGGTGAATCTTAAAAAAAAAGACTGAGGTGAACTAAATTGCCTTTCTGTCACACAACCAATCTTTCTAATGTCCTCCCACTTCCCAATAATGGGACTCTAAGGAATCATAGGAACTTTTCCCACTCCTTCCTCTAAACTGGCTTGGAGGAACAATTCTCCAGAATCAAAATAAATTTCTATCCATTCTTATTAATACTGATTGATACCAGAGCTATACTTTGAGTGCTCAACACCACAACTATTAAACAGCCCCTGCCTTGGAGTACGAAAATAATTCAAATAGTGGTCTCTAATAAACCTCAACAAGTCAATAAAAAAGTGCCCTTTTCCACTGCTGGGTATTTATCCAAAGAATTTGAAAACACAAATGCATAAAGATACATGCACCCCGATGTTCCTAAGCATTATGCACAATAGCAAAGACTTGGAAACAACCTAGGTGTCCATGAAGGGATGAATGGATAAAGAAGATGTGATATACACAATGGAATACTACTCAGCCATAAGAAATGATGAAATCTGGCCATGTGTTGTCACATGGATGGACCTTGATGATATTATGCTAAGTGAAATAAGTCAGAGGAAGAAAGTAAAATACAGTACAGTCTCACTAATAAGTAGAAGATAAACACAACAACAAACACATAGCAACAGAGATTGTATTGGCGGTTACTAGAGGGGAAGGTGGGGGTGGATGGTGAAAGTGGTGATTAGGTACATGTGTGTGCTGATGGATTGTCGTTAGTCTTTGGGTGGTGAACATGATGTAATCTACATATAATTTGAAATATATTATGATGTACACTTGAAAGTTGTGTAATGTTATAATCCAATGTTACTACAAGAAAAAAAGTGTCCTTTTAACAGGAGGGAATAGGGAATACATTTATGGCCAGACTGGTGATCGCAAAGTGAGGGAGCAGGTTTCCATGCTGTTTAAAGTATTGCACAATGTCAATTTTAATACCGGTGTTCAGGCTTTAATGTTGCTTTTCCAAGTAATAAATTCTCAGCAGATGATATTATACTGATAATATGCAGCATTATATAGGAAGATGTTGGAACCAGGGTTAATGTTGTGTTCCCAAAATACAATCCAAGAAAACCTGTCCACATGCTCTTGACCACTTTAAATTGCCTAGTCTCATTGAACTGAACCTTTTCTATGTATACAGGCCACTGCAGTCTCCACGGCTAAGATCCTGTTCGAAAGAATCACTCCTACCTGGTGTGAACCTCTCTTGAACTTCATAGTGATCAAGGAACCCACTTTACTGGTCAAGTGTTACAAAAAGTCTGTGCTAGTTCTACAATATTTTTACTTTGTTTATCCTCCCCTTTCTTCAGGACTAGTCTAACATACCAACAGAATCCTCAAAACCCAAGTGGAAAAATTTGTAGTGACACTTCAAATATCCTGGCCAAAAGCATTGCTGTTGGTCATTCTGAAGCTTAGGGCCACTCCCTTTGGAACCCACAAACTCTCAAGCTTTGAAATGATTACTGGGCATTTGATGCATCTAACCCCTGCCTCTTTTGATTCACAGCTGATAAAAAAAAGATATACTTCAATATTTTAAAGGCCTAATTGTATCTATTGAGAGTAACTATCCTTTGGTAAAATAATCTTTCCACAGCATGCTCCATGGAGACAAAAACCTTAAGTATCACATGTTACAACTCAGAGATTTCATCTATTGAAAAAGATATCTCCAGAAAGATTCTTTTCAACCCCACTGGAAATGCCCCTATGAGGTATTATTAACCAACCCTTGTACCACTGAACTCCAAAGAATAGACTCTTGGATTCATGTGTCACATCTAAAGAAAGCACCAAACCTTAACTGAGCCTGCATGCCAACTGGTGACCTAAAAGTAAAAATTTCCAGGAAATGAAACAGATGACAGCTAAAGGAGATAGCTTTCCCAAGATGACTGGACTAGGCCCGTATATCTTTTTTCTCACTCTTATTTCTTACCTTATTTTCTCCCTCTCTTTCTTGGAAAGACAGTGCTCTTATCTGTATTTCCCAATCTGTTGCCAAAGGAGAGACTTTTCTGATTGTTGGATTTGGCACCAGAAACCCCAATCTGTTAGTGATGGTGGTGACCCTCTAGAGTTATCTTGAATCTTCTTTCTGTAACAAAATGACCCTTCTCTGTGCAGCCTTTGGGCACAAAGTGCACAGAACAAGATGGTTTCTACCCAAATATTCCCCAAATACCACTGACTATTGACTTATAAGGACCAATTGATAAATCACTACTAATAATCAAACCCTGGCAGGAGTTTTATGTGTGTCACCTTGTTTTATCTTTGTCTGTGGCAAATAGAACCCTCAATGGGTCTATAAATGTTTGGACAGATGGTGAATGGGAGGCTAATGTTTACTAGAATATTTAACTATCCCCATTAGTACCCATAATAAATCTGAAGCTTCCCATTGAACTTCCTCACTGAACCTTCTTAAGTATCTTAAATGAGAACTACCTGGGCTCGTACATGACTCTGGGTTTGCCTCCATAGGAAGAGATTCTCTCACTCGGGTTGAAGTGTCAATGAGCCTATGATAAGAAATCTTTCCCTAACATTAGGAGATCTAGCCAATTCCCTAGCCAAAGCAATAGCAGCCTAGCAACGATCACTTGATTCATTGGCTAAAGTAGTTTTAGACAATCACATAGGCTTTCATTACCTACTTGCTGAACAAGGTATTTGTGTGATAGCAAATACCACCTCTTTCATGTGAATAAATGCCTCTTGAGAAGTAGAAACTCAAATAAGATCAGAGAAGAAGCACACTGGTAACAAAAAAGTTCACCTGACACTCCATGGACCTCTTTATTTGTTTAGTTGGCTACCTTCTGGTCTATGGTCATTGTTTAGAACCATCATACAAATTGGATTTGTCATATTCCTTTTAATTCTGCTTTACATAACTATTTTTGAGCTTTGAACCTGTTGCCTGCCAAATAACTGAAGAAGTGATGCACTGAATAGAATGATATTGGCTCAACACTTTGAAATGATTGACAATGTTTATAGCCTTGAAAAGATATGACCTTTAGAGTGAAAATGGCTCAGAGTTTCCTACATCTACCTTCCTTGTTACTCAATTGTGGTCTCAAATGATGTCTGATCACCATGCACTTTTCCTCCAATGTGGGAAATGACATCCAGGAAAGGTCCTTCCTGGCATGGAAGACAAAACATAATTTCACTAAAATTGGATAGCCTGTCTGTAGATCTGTGAAATTTTCAGGAAAAGTCTTGATCAATAGGGGAAAATGTGAAAACAGACAAAGGAAACTGAAATCAAAATGAAGTCATGAAGGGAGGGCTCTCATGCACTTATCACTCACTGAAGCTTACAGATGCCAGCAGGAAGAAGATTTCCCTCAAACCCAGCAACAACAAGCTGCTCACTGCTTGAAGCCAATGAAAAACCATCACAGCTTTCCCCAATTTTCTCCTAAACTCTAATAAATGCTGACCTTTCCATTATTCCCTTGGACTTGCCTATGGTTTGCCATAGTTTGCTGGTCCTGTATTGCAATTCGTCTACTCTCAAAGAAACTCATTTTGCCTAGCTAAAGACCTTGATATTTCATTTTTAAAGTTGATAAAGGGAAATCCTTGCGTTTTTCCTGATCTTGGGTAAAAAAATTAATCTTTCACTAGTAAATATGATATGAGCTTCACATTTTCTTAGATACCTTTAATTAGGATTAAGAAATTTTCTTGTATTCCTAGTTTGCTGAGAGTTTTTCTTGTGAATGTTGACAATTTTTTCAAATGGTTTTTCTGCATACATTATTATCATGTTATTTTTTTCTTATTTAGATTGGTAACATGGTAGGATGAAAAATGACCCCATGTGTCCACATCCTAAACTCAAGAATCTGTGATTATGTTATGTACTTGGTAAAAGGGATTTTGCAGATATGATTAAATTAAGCATTTTGAGATGGAGAGATTAGACTGTGTTATTCTGAGGGGCCCAATGTAATCACAAAGGTTCTTATAATAGGGAGGAATAGGAATAGGAATGGTGAATTACATTGATAAATTTTTACCATCTGTATTGAGTTATAATTCACCCTTAATTTAATGATTTTCAATATATTCACAGAGTTATCCAATCATTACCAAAATCTAAACATAGAATATTTCATCACCCAAAAACCAAAGCCTGTACCCATAATTAGTCATTCTCCAAATCCCCACCAACCTCCCAGCCTTAGACGACCACTGATCTGCTTTCTCTCTATAGATTTGCCTATTCTGGATGTTTAGTGTAAAATGAAACCATATAATATGTGAAATTTCCTGATAGGCTTCTTTCACTTAGCATACTGTTCTTGCTAATCCATGTTGTAGTATGAGGCAATACTTCATTTTATTATATAGTTGAGTAGTATTCCATTGTGTTGTTGGTTAAAGTGAATACCTCCCCCAAAATGTTGAAGTCCTAACCCTGGTAGTTGTAAATGTGATCTTGTTTAGAAACAGGGCCTTTGGAAACATAATTGCATTAAGATGAGGTCATGAAGGGTGCGCTCTTAATCCAATATTGCTACCCACTAGTTGCCCCAAGGAACTCAAGGGTGGGTTTGGAAGCATTTAACCGTTGTTCCAAATTGGGTTTTTTCCCTTTTGTTGTGTTAAGGAGATGCAATCACCAACCACCCTGAACCAGACCAAGCCTCACCACAACTACACCTATGACATTTTCCTTATTTTTAATGCTAAGAGCTCTCCAGGAGGAGCTTAGGCCTCATTACCATAAACTGCAGTGTATGTGAAAGCATATTTTCCAACTGAGCCTGTACAAGTGAATACACAACTCTCCGTTTTGAATATTCATTCCCCATCCAAAATAAATGTCCCTGCTTCGCTTTGTTCTGGGATGCCAAGACTCTGGAAATGATTCCTCATGGTCTCCTATTTGCTGCAAATATACTTTATTTTGTGAGACAATTTACTTCTGGTGGAGAGTCTGATTTAACTTGCCAGAAGGGAACCCACTTAGGTTTTGGTAAGAAAATGACTCGTGTCCATATAAGAATAAGAGACATTGAGACAGGCACACACACAGAGGAGAAAACCATGTGAAAATACACGTGCACAGAGGGAGGATGGCCATGTGACTATGGAGGCAGTAATTGGAGTTACGCATTGCAAGCTAAGGAATATCACGCACTGCTTTTAAGAAGCAGAAGCTAGGAGGGAGTGTATAGCCTTCCCAACACCTTGATCTCGCACTTCTACCCCTGTAACTCTGAGAGAATAAGTGTATGTTTGTTTAAATCATCCAGCTGGTGGTATTTTGTTACAGTCGCCCTAGGAAACTAATGTACATTTTAAGAATATACCACATTTTATTTTTCTGCTTAACAGTTTGTGGACACTTGGTTTGTTTTGAATTTTTGTCTATCCTAAAGCTGCTATGGACATTTGTGTAGAAGATTTTATTTTTGGTGTCTGTGAACATGTTTTCAGTTTTTGGACATATAACTAGGAGTAGCCAACATGAATACTCTGTATTTAAATTTTGATTATATGCCAAAATATTTTCCAAAGCAGCAGTACCATTTTACATTCTATCAGTAATATGTGAAAATTCTGCTTTCTCCACATCCTTGCCAGAACTTGTATCTATCTTTTAGATTACAATCATCCTAGTGGATATAAAGTTGTGTCTCATTGTGGTTTTGATTTGCATTTCCCTAATAACATTGTGTAGAACATCTTTTTATGTACTTAGTGGCCATTTATATATCTGATTTGGAGAAATGTCTATTTAATCATTAGTCCTCTTTAAATTTGGGTTACTTGTAGTTTTGAATTTTAAGTGTATTTTGTATATTTTGAATAAAAATTCCTTATTAGATATAAGATTTGCAAATATATTCCTGTGGTGACTCTTTCTGGTTTCAGTATCATAGTAATACTGGCTTCATAAATGAGTTGGGATGTTACTCTCTTCTATTTTTTGGAAGAGTTTGTGAAAATAATTATTCTTATTTGAATGTTTACTAGGATTCACCCATGACACCATCTAGGATTGGGCTTTTCTTTGGGGGAGTTTGTTTTTCATGAATATGATATGTTTCTCCATTTATTAGGTTTTCTTTACTTCTTCCCTATAAAATGTTCAGTTTTCTCTGTACAGATTGTACATATTATTTGGTTAGATTTGGACCTAGCCATTGAATAATTTATGATGTTTATTGTAAATAGAAACTTTTTATTAGCGTAAAATTCAGATTTTTAAAGTATACCTACAGAGCTGTGCATCAATCAAAACTTTCTATCAGGTTGTGTGAATTCCTTATATATTTTGGACGATAACACTTCATAAAATATATGGTTTTATATATTTTGGAAAATATATATGGCATATATTTTCTCCCATTCTGTAGGTTTTCTTTTATTTTGATTGTTTCTTTTGCTGTGCATAAGGTTTTTAGTTTGATATAGGCAAACTTGTTTCTTTTTATGCTTTTGTTGCCGGTGCTTTCGGTGTCAATTCCAAAAAATGTCATTGCCAAAACAAATGTCAAGGAGATTTTTACCTATGTTTTCTTCTAGAAATTTCGTAGTTTCAAATCTTCTGTTTAAGTCTTTAATCTACTTTGAGTTGATTTTTCTGTATGGTGTAAGATGAGGATCTAATTTCATTCTTTTGTGTGTGTATATCTGGTTTACCTAACACTATTTAATGGAGAGATTATTTTTCCCATTGTGTGTTTTTTAATGCGTTTGCCAAAGATTAGTTGACTATGGGTAAGCAGGTTTATTTCCAAGCTCTCTATTCTCCTGCATTGGCCTGTGTGTCTATTTTTGTGCCATTACCATACTTTTTTTGTTACTACAACTTTGGAATGTAGTTTGAAATTAGGAAGTGTGATGCCTTCAGCATTGCTCTTCTTGCTTGATATTGCTTTTGCTATTTGGAGTCTTTTGAAGTGCTGTACAAATTTGTGGATAAATTTTCCAATTTCTGTGAAAAGTAACATTGGAATTTTGATAGGGATTGCGTTGAACTTATGGATCGCTTTGGGTGGAATGGTCATTTTAACAATATTAATTATTCCAGTCTATGAACATGGGTTATCTTTTCATTTATGTTTTCTTCAATTTCTTTCATCAAGGTTTTATAGTTTTAAGTCTAAAGATATTTCACCTACTTCGTTAAATATATTCTTGAGTATGGTATTCCTTTTGTTGATGTTATAAATGGTATTTAAGAAAAATTTTAAATAGTTTATTGTTACTATATAGAAACACAACTGATTTTGCATCCTGGAACTTTACTGAACTCATTGATTAGTCCTAAGAGTTTTTTTGTAGAACCATCAGGTTCTCTTTATATAAGATCATGTCATCTCAAATAGAGACAATTTTATTTGTTTCTTATTTGGATGCTTTTTATTTCTTTTTCCTGCCTAATTGTTCTGGCTAAGTCTTCCAATACTGTCTTGAGTGGAAATGGAAAGGGTAGGTATCCTTGTGTTATTCTTGATCTTGGAGAAAAAGCTTTCAATTTTTCACCATTGAATAGGATATTAGCTGTTGACCTTTACTAAGCTCATGTACATTTTTTCTATACTTAATTTTCAAGAGTTTTCATAATAAAATTATATTGGATTGTGTCAAATGTTTTTTCTCTGCTTATTGAGGTGATAATATCATTTTTACCCTTCAGTTTGTTAGTGTAGTATGTCACATTTATTGATTTGCATATGATGAAACATATTTGCATTGCAGGAATAAATACCACTTGATCACGTATGATTCTTTTAATGTGTTGCTGAATTTGATTTGCCATAATTTGTTGTGGGTTTTTGCATCTATGTTCAACATAGATATTGGCCTGTAGTTTTCCTTTCTTATAGTATCCTTGTCTTACTTTGGTATCAAGGTAAGGCTGATCTTAAATATTTTTGATGTTTAAAAACGATAAGCATTAATTCTTCTTTAGATCTTTGATGGAATTTACCAGTGAAGCCATCTGGTCCTGGACTATTCTTTTGAGATTTTTGATTATTCGATTTCTTTGCTCATCATTGATTTGCTCAGATTTTCTAATTCTTCATGATTCAGTCTTGGTAGCTTGTGCATTTATATCAATTTCCTCTAGTTTATGGAATTTCTTGGTATATAATTGCTGATAGTAATGATTGTTTTTAGTTCTGTTCGTATCAGTTGTAATGTCTCCTCTTTCATTTCTGATCTTATTTATTTTAGTCTTTTTTCTTTTTTCCTAGCCTGGCTAATTGTTTGTCTATTTCCTTCTTTTCAAAAAATCAATTTTTAGTTTTGTTTTCCTTTTCTATTTTAAGCTATTTTATTTATATCTGCTCTAACTTCTGTTTTTCACTCCTTGTGCTAATTTTGGTCGTAGTTTGTTCTATCTCTAGATCCTTAAGTTGTAAATTTAGATTGTTTTTTGAGATCTTTTATTTTTCTTAATCTAGGCCTTTATTGCTATAAAATTCCCTCTTAGAGCTGCACTCCATAAATTTTAGTCCTCTGTCTTATTTTTTCTTTTACCAATTAGTTGTTGAAGAATCGTATTTTCACATATTTGTAAATGCTCCACTTTTCTTTCTGTTATTGATTTCTAGTTTTATACTATTGTGGTTAGAAAAGATACTTGATATGACTTCAATCTTTTTAAATTTGTTAAGACTTGTTTTGTGACCCAACACATGGTCTATCCTAGGGGATGTTTCACACGTGCTTGAGAAGAATGTGTGTCCTGCTGTTGTTGGATGGAATATTCTGTATTTGTTTGATCAACTTAGTCTAAAGTGTAGTTCAAGTGCAATGTTTTCATATTGATTTTCTGTCTGTATTATTATTGGAAGTGAGATAATAAAACTACTTACTATTATTGTATTACTATTTCTCCCTTCGTATCTGTTAATATTTGCTTTATATAATTAGAAGTTTTGATCTTGGTGCATATGTATATTTAGTATTGTTATTTCCTCTTGGAGAATTGTCTCCTTTATCCTCTGATGACCTTTGTTGTTTCTTGTTATCGTTTTTTACTTAAAATCTATTTTGTCTGATATAAGCATAGTTAACCCTGCTCTATTTCAAATTCCATTAGCATGGAATATCATTTTCCATCCCTTCACTTTGAGCCTACGTGTGTCTTTAAAGCTGAGGTGAATCTCTTGTAGAAAGCATATAATTTGGTTCTAGATTTTTATCCATTTACCTTCTCTATGAGCTTTGATTTGTTAATTTAATCTGTTTACACTTAAAGCAATTACTGATAGGTAAGTATTTACTATTGCCCTTTTGGTAATTGTCTTGTGACAGTTTTGCAGTTCCTTTCTTCTTTTCCTCCTCTTTGCTGTCTTCCTTTGTAATTTGATAATTTCCTGCAGTGGTAATCTTTGATTTATTTTGCTTTATCCTTGTGCATCTACTCTATGTTTTTGCTTTGTGGTTACCATAAGAATTACATAATATATGTTGTAGTTATAAAATTCTATCTTAAGCTGACAAAAACTTAGCTTCAATCACATACAAAACCTCTACACTTCTATTTCCTGCCTCTGCATTTATGTTTTTGGATGTCACAATTTACGTCTTTTTATATCATGTATCCATCAACAAATCATGGTAGTTACTTTTAATATTTTTCTTTTAATCTTTATGCTATAATTAAAAGTGATTTACATACAAACATTTCAGTATTAGAGTATTCTGAATTTGACTATGTACTAACCTTTTTTATTTTTACATGTTTTCATGTTATAATTAGGATATTTCTTTTCAACTTCAAGAACTCCCTTTAGCATTCCTTGTAAAGCACATCAAAAATCTAGAGTAGATTCAAAGAACATAAAAAAGGGGAAGAAGAGTATGCTACCATGGAAAACTACCAATTTACAAAAGTAGGCAGAAACAGAGGGAAAAAGAAACAATGGAAATACAAAACAACCAGAAAGCAATTAATAAGATCTCTAAATATAAACAATAAATCTAAATGTAAATGAATTGAATTCACCGATCCAAAAGACAGAGTGCATGGATGGATAAAAAAAAAAGACCCAACTATGTGCTGCCTCCAGGAGACTCATTTCAGTTCTAAAGAAACATGTAGGCTCAAAGTGAATGGGTAGAAAAAACGCTATTCCATGCAAGTGGAAACCAACAAAGACAGGGATAGCCATATCTATATCAGACAATATAGACTTTAAGCCAAAACCAGTAAGAGGAGACAAAGAAGGTCATTATATAATCATAATAGGATGAACACATCAAAAAGATATTAAAAAAAGTATAAATATATATACACCCACCCAACATTGGAGCAACAAAATATATTAAGCACATACAAACAGATCTGAAAGGAGAAATACACAGCAAAACAATAACCGTAAGAGGCTTCAGTACTTCACTGTAAGCAATGGATAGATCAATCGGATAGAAAATCAATAAATAAATGTTGGAATTGAACCATAATTTAGACAAAATGGGCCCAAAATACATCTATAGAACATTCCATCCAATAGAAGCAGAATACACATTCTTCTCAAGTGCACCCAGAATATTCTCCAATATAGATCAAATGATACGAACACCAAACAAGTCTTGGTATATTTATGAAGACTAAAATCATACCAACCATCTTTTTTCACCAGAATGGTATGAAAATAGAAATCAACAAGATGAAAGCTAAAAAATTTACAAAAATGTAGAAACTAAACAATGCACTTCTGAATAACCAATGGGTCACAGAAGAAATAAAAATGACAATTTTTAAAAAACTCTCAAAACAAATGAAAATGGAAACAAAATGTACCAAATACTATTGGCTGCTGTAATGCTTTTCTGAGAGGAAAGTTTATTGTGATAAACGTGAATATTAAGACATTGGAAAGAACTCACTAAAGAAGATAAATTTACACCTAAAGAAACTAGAAAAAGAAGGAAAAATTAAACTCAAAATTAGCAGAAGGAAGGAAAAAATAATGATCAGAGTTGAAATAAATGAAATAGAAACCAGAAAAACATATGAAAGTATCAACAATAATAAGAGCTGGCTCTTTGAAAAGAAAAACAGAATTGACAAACTTTTAACTAGACTAAGAAAAGAGAGAAAACTCAAATAAATACAATTAGTGATGAAAGAGGGGACATTCCAATTGATACTGCAGAAATTCACAGGACCATAAGAGACTACTATAAACAAGTATAAGCCAAAAATTAGATAAGATAGAAGAAATGGGTAAATTCTAGAAATGCACAACCTACCAAGACTGAATCAGGAAGTAATAGAAAATATGAACAGACCAAAAACTACTAAAGTGATTGAATTAGTAAACAAAAACTTCCAAACATAAAAAACCCCAGGAGCACACAGCTTCAATGGTGAATTCTAACAAATATGTAAAGAAAAATTAACACCAATCCTTCTCAAACTTCCAAAAAATTGAGGAGGAGGAAATACTTTCAAACTCATTCTACAAGCCAAGCATTACCCTGATACCAAAACCAAATAAGGACACTACAAGAAAACTATAGACCAATATCCCTGATGAATATAGACATAAAAATACTCAACAAAATATTAGCAAATGAAATTCAAGAACAAATTTAAAAAGATTATACACCATGACAATGATTTATCCCAAGGATGCAAGGATGGTTCAACATATACAAATCAATAAATGTGATACACAACATTAATATTATAAAAGATGAAGCCATGCTATGATTACAATAGATGCAGAAAAAGCGTTTGGCAAAATACGACATCTTTTCATGATAAAAAACCTCAACTTATTGTGTATAGAAGGAACATACCTTAACCTAATAAACATGATATACAACAAACCAACAGCTTATGTTATACTCAACAGTAAATAATTGAAAGCTTTTTCTCCAGGATCAAGAACAAGACAGGAATGTCCACACACAAGGATGCCCAAGAACACCTAACAAAGAAAGAATAGTCTTTTCAAAATATGGCATTGGCAAAACTGGATAAACACATGGAAAACAATGAGACTGGAATCCTATGTAATAGTCCTCACAAACGTTAACTCAAAATGGGTCAAAAACTAGAACATAAGACCTGAAATCTTAAAGGTCCTAGAAGAAAACATAGGTAAGAAGCTTCTTGACGTTGGTCTTGGCTATGACTTTTTACACATGATACCAGAAGCACAAACAACAGAAGCTAAAAAAGAAGTCCTAGCTACTTCAACTAGGCAAGACAAAATAGTAAAAGGCATTCAAATCAGAAATAAAGAAATAAGACTGTCATTAGTTAAAGATATGATTTTGTATACAAAAAAATTTCAAAGACTCAACTAAAAAACTGTTGGAACTAATCAGCAAACTCAGTAAAATTGCAGGATATAAAATCAACATACAGAAATCAATTACATTTATATACACTAATAATGAAACAACTGAAAAAATAATAAACACTGTCCCATTCATAATAGCATCAAAACTAAAAAAATGCCTACAAATTAATTTAATCAAGGAAGTGAAAGATCTGTACAATGAAAACTACAAGAGTTTGTTGAGAAAATTGAAAAAGGCACAAACAAATGGAAGGACATCTCTGTTCATGGATCAGAAAAATTAATATTGTTAAAATGTTCATACTACCCCAAACCACGTATAGATTCAACACAACTGTTATGAAAATATCAATCCCTATTGAAAATACCAATGGCATTTTTCTCAGAAATAGAATAAAAAATTCTAAAATTTTTGTTGAACCAAAAAAACTCCAAGTAGACAAGGTAATGCTGAGAAAGGAAAACAAAGTCAGGCATCACACTTCCTGATTTAAAACTGTTATCTCAAAGATGTAGTAAATAAAACAGTATGGTGCTGGAATAAAAATAGACACATAAACCAATGGAGCAGAATAGAGAGACAGAAATAAGCCCCCACATACACAGTCAACTAATGTTCAACAAGGGAGCCAATAACATCCAATAGGGAAAGAATAGTCTCTTCAAAAAATGGTTTTGGGAAAATTGGATGAACACAGGCAGAATATTGAAATTGGACCACTATCTTACACCACTCACAAAAATTAACTCATAATGAATCAACGATTTAACCATAAACTTGAGTCCTTTAATCTCCTAGAAGAAAGCATACAGAAGAAGCTTCTTGACATTGGTCTTGGCAAGGATGTTTTAGATATGAAACAAAAAAGCACAAACAAAAGTGAAAATCAATAAATGAGACTATATCAAACTTAAAAGCTTTTGCAGAGCAAAATAAACAATCAAGAACATGAAAAACACATAGAATGGGAGAAAATATTTGCAAACAATGTATAGGATAAGGGGTTAATATCAAAAATATATAGAGAACAGATGCAACTTAATGACAAAAAAATGAAAAATCTGATTAAAAAACAGACAGAGGAACAAAATAGACATTTTTCTAAAGAAGACATGCAAATGGTCAACAGGAACATGTAAAAATGCTCAATATCACTAATCATCAGGGAAATGCAAATCAAAACCACAATAATATATTACCTCATGCCTGTTAGAATGACCATCAACAAGAAGAAAAAAGATAAGTGTTGGTGAGGATGTTGTTAAAAGGGAACCCTTGTATGCTGTTGGAGAGAATGTAAATTGATTCGGTCACTATGGAAAACAATATGATGGGTCCTCAAAAATTAAAAATAGATCTAATACATGAAACAGCAATCTACTTTTGAGTATATACCCAAAGAAATCGAATACAGGATATCAAAGACATATATGCATTTACTTATTTATTACAGAATCATACACAATAATCAAGATATGAAAATAACCTAATTGCCTTTCAAAAGATGAATGGACAAAGAAGATGTGCTATATCTATACAATGGAATATTATTCAGCCATGAGAAGGAAAGATATCTTATCTTTTGTGACAACATAGATGGAGCACACTATGCTAGGTTAGATAAAGCAGACAGAGATAAACATAGACTGTATGAAATCACTTATATGTGGAATCTAAAAAATGTCAAATTCAACCAAACAATGAGTAAAATGGTGACTACCAGTGGCTGAGGGCTAGAGGAAAAGACATATGTTTAAAGACATAAACTTGCAATGAGAAGTAAACAAACCCTAGAAATATAAATCACAGTATAGTGAATATAGAAAACATTATTTTATAAAATCCTCAAACTTGCTAAGATATCAGATTTTGATTTTTCCAACCACTAAAAAGAAATGGTATTTTTTTGACATGATAGAAGTGCTAATTATCACTGCAATGACAATCATATTGCAATATGTAAATATAACAAATCAACATGTTGTACACCTTAAATTGACACAATGTTTTATGTCAGATATATTTCAATAAATAAAAGAACCCAGTAGAAATTTTGAGCTGAAGAATACAATGATTGAATTAAAAAATGCAATAGAGACTAAAATTGTAGATTTAACCAAGCAGAAGACAGCATCAACAGACATGAATACAAGTAATTCAAAATTATGCAGTCAGAAGAGAAAAAAGAATGAAAAGGAATTAAGAAACCCTATGGAACTCATGGGAATACCATGAGGAAGCTACATTTGCATTATGGGAATTCTAAAAGGAAACAAGAGAGAAGAAGAAGCAGAAAGCTTATTTAAAGTAATAATGACTGAAAACTTCTGATATCTGAGAAATGATATCAATATCCAGGTATGTGAAACTCGAAAGCTCCCAATCACTGGCCCAGTGGTGTAGTGGTTAAGTTCATGCACTCTGCTTCAGTGGTCCAGGGTTCACAGTTTTAGATCCCAGGCCTGGACCTAGCACTATTCATCAGGCCATGCTGCGGTGGCATCCCACATACAAAAAGTAGAGGAAGATTGCCATAGATGTTAGTTCAGAGACAGTGTTCCTCAAGCAAAAAGAGGAAGATTGGCAACAGATGTTAGTTCAGGGCCAATCTTGCTCAAAAAGAGAAAAAAAGTCCCCAATCAAGTTCAACCAAAATAAGACTACACAGAGAGACATTATAATAAAACTGTCAAAAATCAAAGACAACAAGAAATGCTTGACAGCAGCAAGAGAAAAAAGTTCTTTACATAAAGGGAGCTCACATAAGACTATAAGTGGCTTTCTCAGCAGATACTTTACAGACCAGAATACAGTGAAAATATATATTCAAAGTGCTGAAAGAAAAAATCCAAAGTAAGAATACTTTACTTTACAAAGCTACCCTTCAGAATTGAAGGAGAAATAGAGAGATTCCTGTGGGCAGCACTCAAGTAAGCAGAATAAGTTAAATGATAATCTTTCTGTTATACATAGGCATTCAGCTTTGTTCTTATCTTTTTTTTGCTTGCTTTTTTTTGGTGGTGAGGAAGATTGGCCCTGAGCTAACATCTGTTGCCAATCTTCTTCTTTATTTTTTATCCTCAAAGCCCCAATACATAGTTGTATATCTTAGACTTAGATCATTCTAGCTCTTCTATGTGGGATCCTGCCACAGCATGGCCTGATGAGTGGTGTGTAGGTCTACACTCAGGATCCAAACTGATGAATCCCAGGCTGCCAAATTGGAGCGTATGAATTTAACCACTTAGCCACTAGGCCAGCCCCTCTTATTATCTTTAAGCTAAATCAGGGTATAAGGACTTGAGTTGGTCTCTGATGCATGTCCAGTCTCTTGGAAAGTAGGAGCTTCAGTCACAAGGCAGGACAAATGGAAGACTATCAGGAATTGAGACAAGACCTTGAGGCACACCAAGAGGCCAGAAGTCTGAAGAAACAGAACTCCAAAAGTAGTTACATGCATGACTTCACATCCTCCCTGCTATATAACTGGCCCATAGTCTTTGTTCTGGGATGATGGGCTTTAAGGACGCTAGGCCACCATCTTCTGTCTTTTCTAGCAAAAGTGAATAAACCCTTTTTATTCCACCAACTTACTTCTGGACTTATTGGCTGGTCTCACAGCAAGCAGAATGAGCCTGTTGTTCAGTAACAATCCCAGACAAACAAAAGCTGAAATAATTCATCACTACTAGACCTGACTTATAAGAAATGTTAAAAGGAGTTCTTCAAGCAGAAAGGTAATAACTAGTAACATGAAATTATATGGAAGTTCAAAACTCAATGGTAAAGGTAAAAACACAGTCAAATTCAGAATACACTAATATTGTAAATCACTGGTGTGTAAATTACTTGCAACGTTAATATAAAGGTTAAAAGAAAAAGTAGTTAAAAATAACTATAGCTACAATAATTTGTTAATGGATGCATAATATAAAAAGATGTAAATTATAATGCCAAAGTAAAATGTGGAAAAGGAATAAAATTGTTGAGCTTTTGTGTGTGAACAATGTTAAGTTGTTGTCACTTAAAATAGACTGTTTTAACTATAAGATGTTTTATGGAAGCCTCATGGTAACAAGACATTCAAAACCTATAACAGATACAAAAAAGATAAATAAAATGGAGTCAAAGCATAGCATTATAGAAAATCACCATACCATAAAAGAAGACAGCAAGGCAGAAAGAAAGGAACAGAGAATCTATAAAACTCCCAGAACATGATTAAAAAATGGCAATAGTAAGTCCTTACCTATCAATAATTACATCTAAATGGATTAAATTCTCTAACTAAATGATAAGGACAGGGACGCTGTCAAGATGATGGTGTAGTGGACTCTGAGCTCACTTACTCCTACAGACACAACAAGTTTACAACTACTCTTGGAAAAATTACCCCTGAGAGAGAAGTGAAAACTGAATGAAAAAATAAAAACACAATAAGGGATGGTGTTGACTGAGGTGGAAGAGGCAGAAATTCCTTTCTCGAGAAAAAAGCCATCCTTGAGCCATGGTGTTTCACAGCTGGCCAGGAGTGATCCTGAGGAACAAAGCCTTCCCTGGAGGAGCGAAGGATCTGAGTGGGGGAAATTTACCACAATAAGCAGCTTTTGGGCTCCGCACATCTGAGACAAGGGTCATAATATCTGGCTTTGCTGGCTATTAACAACAATGGGGAATACCCTCAGAAAACATATCGGACATAAGGGGAATAAAAGCCTACTATTAAAGGGCTCATATGCAAATTCGCCAATTTCATAGAGCAACCTAAAATTACCAGAAAGAAAGATGCACAGTCCTTTGGTGAAAAGAGGCTCACTTGATAGGCTCTGCATGCATCTCAGTGAGAGATGAGGCCTCTAAAGGGACTGAGACATTGACAGCAGACATTATTGTGACCTGGTACAGGCGTGCTGATGCAAACACTGGCAGATATTATTGGAGTTCTTCCCCTGTTCTGTTAGATGAGGGGTCTGCCACACCCACCAGATTACTGACTTAATCCAGCTCAGCCAGGACAGGCAGCCCACCCTAGGTACTGGCCCATCCAACAGAAAGCACTTGGGCAACCTATGGGCCCACATAGGTGGGGTGCCTGAAAACTCTGCAGCCACATGAGTGGGTCTGCCTCTGTGGGGCAGGGCATTCATGAGGGGCAGGACTGCATTGGTGGAGTGTGTGGGGCCTTTGCAGTGGGATGACTGGGTCTACTTCAGTGCATTGGGGCACATGCACAGGCAGCACTGTGTGTTGATGGGGTGTGTCGCCCTGCATGCAGTGGTGCTTGTGAGCTGCAGCAGACATGTGCTTCTCAAACAACCACATAGAGCATAGGCACCACCTTCTAAAGCCTGAAACAAATGTGTACTCCCATGCCTAGGGCTGACCCCACTCAGCTGAAATCCTGAGAGAGCTGACAACAGCCTTGCAGGCCACGGGCTATAGCAATCGTAAGACCCTGAACCTAGCAACCAGTCATGCTAGAGGCCTACTCACTTAAAAGAAAAATTGCAACAGGAATGTGCAATTAGACCTTGCAGCCAACAGTGCTGGACCTCTCCAGGCCCATCAAAGTGACTGAAGGGTCCATAGGAGCCTCACACAGCTGAACATTACAACCAGCTGGTCAGGGGTATATCCTAGCCTCACCAGGCACCTGCAGCAATAACAACCCTTCCAAAACAGAAGGATACACATATCCCATACAGGGGATGCTCCTGGAATGCTTGGAACTGGTGATGAGAGGGAAACACATTGCTAGAGCTCATAAAGCATCTCTTACATAAGGTCATCTCTCCAAGATCAGGAGAGGTTGCTGACATACCTAATACATAGATGAAAACACATAGAAAGAGGCAAAATGAGGAGACAAAAGAATATATTCTACATAACGGGACAGGACAAAACCCCAACAAAATAATTAAATGAAACAGAGATAAACAGTCTACCTGACAAAGAGTACAAACTAAGAGTCATAAGGATACTCCCTGATCTTTGGAGAAGAAGGGATGCACTCAGTGAGAGCTTCGACAATGAATTTGAATATATAAGAAAGAATGAATCAGAAATGGAGAATACAATACAGAAAATAAAAAATTCACTAGAAGGACTCAAAAGCAGAATAAATGATACAGAAGAATGGATCAGCAATGTGGACAAAAGACCAGAGGAAGTCACCCAAGCTGAACAGATAAAAGAAAAAAGAATTAAAAAAGGATGAGGACATTCTAAGTGACCTCTGGGGCAACATGAAGTGCACTGACATTGGTATTATAGGTGTCCCTGAAGGGGAAGAGAGGGACAAATTGGCAGAGAATCTATTTGAAGAAATAATAGCTGAAAACTTTCCTTACCTAAGGCAGGAAACAGCCTTGTACAGGAAGCACAGAGAGCACCAAACAGCATAAACCCAAAGAGGCCCACACATAATTAAAATGTCAAGTATTAAAGATAAAGAAATAATCCTAAAAGTGCAAGAGAAACATAGTAACACAGCCAAAAGTTAGCAGTGAGAAGAAAATAACAAAAATCTGAGCCAAAATAAATGAAAAGGAGATCAGAATAACAATAGAAAATATAATGAAACTAAAAGCTGGTTCTTTGAAAAGACAAACAAAATTGACAAACCTTCATCTAGGTTAAGAAAAAAAAGAGAAGACTCAACAAATGTAATCATAAATGAAGGAGGATATATTGTGACTGATACTACAGAACTGCAAACAATTATGAGACACTGCCATGAAAAATTGTATGTCAACAAACTGGATAACTTAAGGTAAGTGGATAAATACCTAGAAACATACAACCTACCAAGACCTATTCAGAAAGAAATAGAAAATCAGAGCAGACCAATACTAAATAAGAAGATTGAATCAGGAACCAAAAACCTCCAACACAGAAAACCCCAGGAACAGATGGTTTCACAGATGAATTCTACCAAACATTTAAAGAAGAATTAGCACTAATCCTCCTCAAACTCTTCCAAAAAATTAAAGAGAACACTCTAAGACTTATTTCATGCGACTAGCATTACCCTGCTACCAAAGCCAGAAAAAGACACTACATGAAAAGAAAATTACAGACCACACTATCCCTGATGAATATAGATGTAAAATTTCTCAACAAAATATTAGCAAAGTGAATTCAACAGCATATTAATATGATCAGCTACCACTATCAAGGGGTATTTATCTCTGAGTTGCATGGGTGTTTCAACATATGCAAATCAATAAATGTGATATGCTACATTAATAGGTTTAAAGATAAAAATCTTATAATCATCTCAATAGAAGCAGAAAAAAAGCATTTGACTAAACACCACATCTTTTCATGACAAAAAATGCTCAATAAATTGGGTATAGAAGAAATATTTCTCAGGATAATAACTTCCATTTATGACAAGCCCACAGCTAACATCATATTCAACAGCAGGAAGTTAAAATCCTTTCCTCTAAGATTAGGAACAAGACAGAGATGTTCTCTCTTGCCATTTCTATTTAACATAGTCCTGGAAGGCCTAACCATAGCAGTTATGCAATAAAAATAAATTAAAAACACATCCCAGAAAGGAAGAGTAAAATTATCTCTGTTTGCAGATGACATTATCTTATATAGAGATAAAACTCTAAAGACTTCACTAGAAAACTGCCAGAACTAGTAAATGAATTCAGTAAAGTTGCAGGATAGAAATCAACATAGAGAAACCAATTACATTTCTATACACTAACAGCAAACTATCTGAAAGAGAAATTAAGAAAACAATCCCATTTACAATAACATCAAAAACAATAAAATACTTAGGAATAATTTAACCAAAGAGGTGAAAGACTTTTACACTGAAAACTATAAGACATTGATAAAAGAGACCAAGGAAGACACAGGTAAATGGAAAGATAAACTATGTTCATGGATTAGGACAATTAATATTGTTAAAATGTCTATTTTACCAAAAGTGGTCAACAGATTCAATGCAATACCTATCAAAATTTCAATGCCATTTTTAACAGTAGAAATATCATTCATAACATTCATATGGAACCACAAAAAAACCCTAATAGCTAAAGCAATTTTGATCAAGAAGAACAAAGCTGAAGGCATCATTCTTCTCAACTTCAAACTACATTAGAAAGTTATCGTAGTCAAAACTATGTAGTACTGGCATAAAAACATAGTCCGATGGGACAGAATAGAGCATTCAGAAATAAATCCACACATACATAGTCAATTAATTTTCGACAAATGTGCCAAGAATACACAATGGGAAAATGATAATCTCTTCAGTAAATGGTATTGAGAAAACTGGATATTCACATGCAGAAAAAATCAAATAGGACCATTAGTTTACACTCTACCCAAAAATCAATTCAAAGTGTCAAGATGGCTTAAAGATTTAAAAAAGATCTGAAACTGCAAAGTTCCTAGAAGAAAACATCAAAGGAAAGCTCCTTGTCATTGGCCTTGGCAATGATTTTTTTGGATGTGGCACCAAATGCACAAGGAGTAAAATAAAAAACCAAAGATTGAGACTACATCAAACTAAAAACTTCTGCGTGGCAAAAGAAACAATCAACAAAATTAAAAGGCAACCTATGTAATGGGAGAAAATGTTTGCAAACTGTGTGTCTTACAAGGGGTGAATATCCAAAATATATAAGAAATTTATTCAACGCAGCAACAAAAAGACAAATAATCCAATTTAAAAATGGGCAGAGGACCTGAACAGACATTTTCCCAAAGAATACCTGTGAGTGGCCAACAGACACTTGAAAAGATGCTCAACATCACTAGTCATCAGGGAAATGGAAATAAAAACCACAACGAGATATCATCTTACACTTGTTAAGATGGTTTTTATAAAAAAATATAAATAAAAGTGTTGGCAAGTATGTGGAGAAAAGGGAACCCTTGTATACTGCTTATTGAAATGTAAATCAGCTCGGCCATTATGGAAATGGCTGTATGCAGACTCCTCAAAAAATTAAAAAAGAAAACTATCATATGATTCAGCAATTCCATTTATGCACATACATCCAAAGGAAATCAAATCACTATCTCAAAGAGATGTCTGCACTCCCGTATTCATTGCAGCATTTGTCACCATAGCCAAGATAAGGAAACAACTGAAGTTTTCATTGACCAATGAATGGATAAAGAAAACGTGATATATAGGAATGTATATATTTATACCTGCAACTTTAATATTATTTATTAAATAAATGTTATTCAACTTTTTAAAAGGAAATTCTGTCATTTGTGACAACGTGGATGAACTTGGAGGACATTATGGTAAGTGAAAAAAGCCAGACCCCCAAAAGTAAATATTGCATGATCTCACTCACACAGAATCTAAAAAAGAAAAAGTAAGTCAAACTCATAGTAACAGAGAGTAGAAAGGAAGTTACCAGAGGCTGGGGAGTGGGGAAAAGGAGGATTATTGATCAAAAGGTACAAATTTTCAGTCATAAGATGAGCAAATTCTAGAAACCTTATGTACAGTATGGGAACTGCAGTTAACACTAATGTTTTGTATACTTGAAATTTGCTGAGAGAGTAGACTTCAAGTGTTCTCAGCCCCCTCAAAAAAAGGTAACTATGAGAGGTGATGTTTCTGTTATATATTTTGTTTCTGATAATAATTTCTGATAATATATCAAAATGTTAATTGTATACCTTAAATGTATACAATTTTTATTTTTTCAAAAATAAATAAAAACATATAGACAAAAATGTGCATACACAACAATTAGTTTACTTGAATATATGTTGGCAACCAATAGTTACTACACTGTGGACTGTAATACACATTTCCTTTTTTTCCCCTCCCCAAAGACCCAGTGCATGGTTGTATGTCCTAGTTTTAAGTCCTTCTAGTTCTTCTATGTGAGCTGCCACCACAGCATGGCAACTGACATATGGGTGGCGTGGTTCCACGACCAGGAAATGAACCTGGGCTGCTGAAGCGGTAAGGGCACCCGACTTTAACCACTAGGCCATCAGGGCTGGCTCTAATACACTTTTCTTAAATTCTTAGTTTTAGGAGTTATAGTTTAATAGAGTAGCTAAACATGAACACAAATAATCACACTACAAGATTATATATGTGATGTGGTTTAAGAGAGGTGCAGGAATTTTAGTATGGAAGTTCACAGGAGATGAAGTGATGCTTTTGGCTGTACACATCAGGAAAATGTAACATATCAAGTGATAGTTTGAGTTAATTTGGCTTAGACAAATTTTTAGTACGAAGTAGAGGATAAAGAAGAAGGGAGAGAGTATTCTAGTCACAAGAAAATTAAAGATCAGAGGCAATGAGAATCAGAAAGTGAAACATTGGAATTAAAGTAGATGTTCTAAAATAATTTACTATTCATTACTTCTTTTCTAGTAATTCCTCTTACTCACACATACAAACTATCTTTGTCTGGCTTTCAAGATATTCTACCCCATTGTAAAAGGAATTTTTGGATACATAAAACCCAGGGCCAGCTATGCACTCTTTTCACATAAATTTATGACCTAAGGCTTGGTGTTAAAGAGATGCCATGCATCTTCTCACTTATTGCTCTAAAGGATAGACCACAAGCATTTCACTCTCTTTTCCACATCCTGAAAATAAAAGAGCTTGCTAAATATTTGAATGCATCCATCCCAAGTGGAAATTTTCTCATCGAATTACCTACTTTAGTTTTTGAAGAAAGTATATTAATCCAAGTTCTAAGTACAACCAGTAGAAATCAGAGAAGTAAAATGTTGAAAAGGTCAGAAAAAATTCTTATATGAAAGATCCATGACTCTAATTTCTATCTTCTAATGTATTTTACTCAAAATGACTGGCTATATTTTAGCCACTCAAGTAAGAAGTATAACTATCATATGACATATACAAATATGATAATTCACTGTGAATACAATAAGCTTTGATTTTAGCCAATGTTGTTCCTTGATGCCAGCTTTTGACATCTTTTAAGCTAGAAATGAAAGAGAAGATGAAAAAGCTCTATGATTTTACCCTCCAGAGAAGAGATGTCTTCCTAATATGGAACACTCTTTCAAGAATGGCCTCCGATAGCTTAAACAAAATAGTTTGGATAAACTCTACTGACTGCTTGCCTGACTTAATAGATCAATGTTTTCTATGAATATTTGGAGGGCTTTTTTTCTTATATCATATGACAGCATATTTGTCACATTTTGCAAGCGGTATTCATATAGTTTTCTCTATGGGCTAAATTTGGTGATGGATTAGAAAATTAATATAAGTGACAGGATTACTGAGTGTATTACAGAAACTTGATCAACAAATAAACTTTAACCACAGTTCCTTAATAGTACATATATGTAGGAGATGGTTAGTTTTTTTTAAATAAATTCTAGCAATAAACATGTGAGCATTTGATTTATGGAATCAAATTCCATATTCTTTATTATAAATTATTCAGGCATCAACCTTTATTCTTGCTTCAACTGTTGCTGAAGTAGTCACTACTGGTGACAACTGGGAACTTTTTTTTCATGATGTGCAAATACTTGCTGACTCACCATTGCCTTGGATCTTTCTGGTCCTGTTGCATCCTCTTAAGCCTGGCTATGACTTCCTTTGGAGTTCTGATTTGCACAGTTTGCCCTCTGATCTTGTACAACACATCACATTTCTCCCTCACCATGTTGATCTACCCACCTACCTCACTCAAAGATTGTTTATTTGTACCCCAACTAACTTTCATGTTCCCAACTCAGGGGGTTGTGAGAATGCCTGGATCTGTTACATACAAATTATGGGCTCTGAGGAAACATATATAATCTTAGATACATCTCCCCATAAAATGTATACAACTATTTCTACTCTTCATTCAGATGCCATGTTGAATGTTGTTCGAAGTCCAGGAAGACTATGTAGGAATCATTCTACTCTGATATTTCTCCTTTCTGGATATTTGTGTCATACCCTCACCACTTCTTTCCACATAAAGGAAACTCAAATCTGTCCTTCTGTTCTTATCTTTCAGTTACCTCTTCCTTACAATGGAAGAAATTTTCTTCCCTGCATGATAGTGATTTCCTTTATGTCATATTCTTGTCCTTTTTACTTAAGGTTTATTTTGTGTTCACTATATTAGACTTTGGTTCTTGATATTCTTTAAAGGCTTTGGGATTTAAAAAATAGAACAGAAAACTAACCAAGCTGTGGACATTTAAAAAGTTAAATTTTAAATTAGAACTGGGAAATAACTATTTTAAGATGTATCTATCCTTCTCTTACCTGTTTTAAACTTATTTTATGAGTTATATACAGCTGGTGAACTGTGTATGCACATACTTTTATGAATGGTATTTCTATCTAACTACCTTACTGACCAGAGTTAAAGTTTGAAACTGCAAAATGAATGTGCAGCTTTCTGGTCACTCAGGTTTTAGGAAGGATTCTACTCTAAACATTGTTTGGATAGGGATCATTTGATTTTCTGGAATAAGTTGAGAGATATTCCACATAACTACCCAGGACACACCTGTTACTATATAATCCATAATTTACAGATCATGTTGCTTAAGCTTTACTTTGGGTCAAAAATTTGTATTCATTTGCCACTAGCAAGCCAAAGAGATATAGTCACATTGTTTTTTGGATGTGTCCTACAAGGATCGTTTTAATAATATTCTCCTAATAATGCTGAGAAAATGACTTTTTAATAGATATTTTAAATAAAATAATTATGCCTCCACAGGAAATTGCAAGGATATTACAGAGAGTTCTCTTGTATCCTTTATCCAGTTTTTCCTGATGGTTACATCTTCCATAATTATAGTACAATATACAAAGTTATTTACTTTGGTGTAATGAGTGTATATATAGATCTATGTCATTTTATCACATGTGTAGATTTGTGTAACCACCACTACAAGCAAAATACAGAACTATTTATTACCACAAATGTCTCCCTCATGATATCCCTTTATATTTTCCCTCACACTTATCAACTTCCCACCATCCCTAACTCCTGGCAACTTAACCAACCTGTTTTTCCTTGCTATGTTTCATCATTTCAAGAATGTTATATAAGTGAAGTATACAATATATGACACAAAGATTGGTTTGCAAAAAATGTTTACCATTATTTTTTGTGACATCTCTCCAAGTTGTTATGCATGGATAGTCTGTCCCTTTGTATTGCTGAGTAGTAATCCATGGTTTGGATGTAATACAGTTTGTTTAACCGCTCATCTGTTGACATCTGGATTTTTGAAGTTTTTTGGCTATTATAATAAAACTGGTATGAACATTCCTGTACAGGTTTTTCTGTGAACATAAGTTTTATTTATCTGACATAAATGCCTAGGAGTCCAGTTGCTGGAGTGTATGGTAATAACATGCTTAGTTTTATAAGAAATTGCTAAATTGTTTTCCAGAGGGTGTGTACCATTTTACATTCCCACCAGCAATGTTTGCATGATCCAGTTTCTGTGCATCCTCACCAGAAATTGATGTTATTACTATTTTTTTAATTTTTGCCTTTCTGACAGGAAAAAATATCATTGTAGTTTTAGTTTACATTTTCCTAATGGCTAATGATGTTGAACATCTTTTTATATGCATATTTGTCATCTGATATTCACTTCAATGAAATATCTCTTCTTGACTTTTGCCTATTTTCTTATTGAATTGTTTCTTTTCTTACTGTTGAGTTCTGAGAGTCTTTTACATACTCTAGATATGAGACATTTCGTAGATGTGTGGTTTTCAAATATTTTCTGACTTTGTAGCATGACTTTTTATCCTATTTGTAGGGTACTTCACATAGTAAGTTTTTAATTTTGAGGAAGTCCAATGTATTAATTTTTTTTATAGAGAGTGCTATTGGTGTCATGTCTAAGGGCTCCTTTGTAAGCTCCAGTTGCCAAAATTTTTCTTCTATATTTTCTGCTAAAAATTTAATATTTTACATTTAAGTCCATGACCTATTTTGAGTTAATTTTTACTAAAGGTATGAGACTTAGGTCAAGGTTCACTTCTATGCTGATGGATGTCTTATTGCTCCAACATCATTTATTGAAAAGATTGTCCTTCCTCCTGTGAATTGCTTTTGTACCTTTGTCAATAATCAGTTGATCATATTTTTTGTGGTTCTACTTCTAAGTTCTTTATTCTGTTCCATTTATCTACGTGTCTATCCTTCTACTATTACTACACATTCAGGATAAGCGCAGCTACATAACAGAACTTAAAGTCAGTTAAAATGCTTTTTCCCAATTTATCCTTCTTTTTCAAAATTGTTTTAGTTATTCTAGCTCCTTTGCCTTTCTATATACACTTTAGAATATTTTCAGGTCCTCTATTTCTAAGAGAAATCTTGGTGAGATTTTGAAAGAAATTGTGTTAAATCTGTATATTAACTTAGTGAGAATTGACATTTTACTATGTTGGTTTTTCCAATCCATGAACATGCTTTGTCTCTCTGTTTATTTAGATCTTCTTTGATTTCTTTCATCAACATTGTGTAGTTTTAAAACTGGTAGCCTTATTCTGTAGCACATTTTTTATTTTTACACTTACAACTAACAATTTCATTTTCTGAGGAATTTTGGATGATATATTTTAATTTTTTCTTCCTATTTATTGCTAATATATACAAATATAATCTTTCTTTATTCCAATGGTTTTTTTGTGGATTTCTTGAGTTTTGTACATAGACCACCATATCATTTGCAAATAGGTACAGTTTTATTTCTTTTTTTCAATCTGTATGACTTTTATTTCTTTTATTTCCTTATTATATGGGCTAGAATTTCCATTGAAATGTTGGACTGCAGTGATAAGAGTGGATGTCCTTACCTTGTTCGTGGGGAGCAAGTATTTAGTCTTTTACCATTTTATCAAGTAGTATATTAGCTGTAGTTTTATGTTTTTGTGGGAGTTTTAGTTCCTTTATATTTGTTCTCTCACAAGTTGAAGAAGTTTTCTATTCCTAGTTTTCTGTAAATTTTTATAATGAATTTGTGTTGAATTTTGTCAAATATTTTTTTCTACATAAATTTATACGATCATGTGTTTTCTTCTACTCTACTCTGTTTATATAGTGGATTATACTGGTTGATTTTCAAATGTTGAACCAGCCTTATATGCCTGCAATAAATCTCACATGATCATGATGTGTAATTATTTTTGTATATTACAGAATTCTCTCTACTATTATTTGGTTAACAACTTTTGTATCTATATTTGTGAGAGATATTGCTCTGTATTTTTCACTTTTTTACTGTCTTTGTCTGGTTTTGGTATCAGGATAATGCTGGCTTCATAAAATGATTTGGGATGGGTTCCATCCTCTATTTACAGAAAGAGATTGTGTAGGATGACTGTTAATTCTTTTTTAAATATTGGCTGGAATTCCCCAGTGAAATAATCTGGGCCTGCAAACATTTTTGGGAGGGGAGTTCTTAAATTATGAAATCAATTTCCTTCATTGTTAAAGGACAATTCAAATTATCTGTTTCATATTGGGTGAATTGTGGTGAATTGTACTTTTTGAGGAATTGGAACGTTTCATCAAAAAGCTGTCAAATCTGGGGCTGGCCCTGTGGCCGAGTGGTTAAGTTCACATGCTCTAATTTGGCAGCCCAGGGTTTTGCTGGTTTGGATCCTAGGCGAGGACCCAGCACTGCTCATCAAGCCATGCTGAGGCAGAGTCCCACATTCCACAACTAGAAAGACTCACAACTAAAAATATACAACTATGTACCTGGGAGCTTTGGTGAGAAGAGGGAAAAATAAAATCTTTAAAAAAAAGTTGTCAAATTTAACGTTTGTAGGGATATTTACATCATTCTCTAATCATCCTTTTGCTCACTGCAGCATCTATACTGATATCTTCTGTTCCATTCCTGATATTGATAGTGTGTAGGGTTTTTTTTTTTTTATCAGTCTAGTTAGGAGGTTGTCAATTTATTGATCTTTTCAAAGAACCATCTTTTTCATTCAGTAATATTTCTCTACTTTTTTGCTGTTTTCAATGTCATTGAATTCTGTGATTATATTTATTATTTTCTTCTTTCTTTTTGCTTTGTGTTTATTTTGCTTTTGTCCCCCTAGTTTCTTAAGGTGACAGTTTAGAAGCCAGATTTGATAGTTTTTTTGATATAAACTCCCAATACTATTTTAGCTGTGTCCCACAAGATTTTTAGAGTGTATTTTTATTTTCCCACAGTTCAATGCATTTTTTATTTATCTTGTGATTTCTCATTTTCCCCATGGATTTTTGTTTGTTTTGTTGATTTTTTTGAGTTTCTTTTTTTAATTTTAATTTTAATTTTTGTTCTTATAACAATAACATTGGATTATAACATTATATAACTTTCAGATATACATCATAATATATTTTGAATTCTGTGTAGATCAGATCATGTTCACCCCCCAAAGACTAATTACAATCAATCACCAGACATGTGCCCAATCACCCCTTTCACCCTCCTCCCACTCCACTTCCCATCTGGTAACCATCAATCCAATCTCTGTTGCTATGTGTTTGTTTGTAGTTGTTTTTATCTTCTACTTATGAGTGAGATCATATGGTAGTTGACTTTCTCCCTCTGACTTATTTCACTTAGCATAATTCCCTCAAGGTCCATCCATGTTGTAACAAATGGCTTGATTTCATCCTTTCTTATGGCTGAGTAGTATTCCATTGTGTATATATACCACATCTTATTTATCCATTCGTCCCTTGATGGGCACCTAGTTTGCTTCCAAGTCTTGTTTTTTTTCTTTTTAGAAATGTTCTTTTAGCTTCCTACAGTACAGAGATTTCCTTGTTAATAATTTCTAGTTTGATTCCATTGTCATCAGAAAACAAACTTTATATAACTTCAATTCTTTTAAATGTGAGGGTTTTTCGTTTGTTTGTTTCAGGATATAATTTATCTTGGTGAGTGTTCTATGGGAAAAGAATATGTATTCTGCTGTGGTTTGGGTGAAATGTTCTGTAAATGTAAATTAGGTGCTTTTGGTTGATGTTATTGTTAAGTTCTTTAGTAGTCTTGATAACTTTCTGTTCAGTTGTTCTACCAATTGATGCAAGAGGGGTGTCAATGTCTCCAACTATAATCATTGATTTATCTATTTCTCCTTTCAGTTCAATCATTTTTTGCTTCACATCTTTTCCAGCTCTGTTCTTTGGTGAATACACATTTAGAATTGCTATGTTGTGTTGGAAGATTGACACTTTTATCATTTGTCTATCTCTCTCTATGACTGTCCATGGTAATTTTCTTTTCTCTGAAGTCTACTTTATCAAAAATTCATATAAGTATTCTTGCTTTCTTTTAATTATGTGATATATTATTTTTATCCTGTTTCTTCCTATGTGCCCATGTGGTTACGTTTGAAGTGAGTATATTATAGACAGCATAGAGTTGGATCATTTACTTTTATCCATTCCGTCAATCTCTTTTAATTGGTATATTTAGACAATTCATGCTTAATAAAATTATTGATATTTCAGACCTCAAGTCTGACATTTCAATTTTTTGTTTCTTTTTCCTGCTTCCTGTTGGTTAATTGAAAATGTTTTAGAATTCCATTTGATTTTACCTATACTGTTTTTGAGCTTATCTTCTAATAGAAAAGGAGAAAGAGAGTGAGGCTGGCAAATATTCAAAAAAATAAGATCTGAAATTTGACAAAAGGCATAAAACTACACATTTTAAAAACTGAGAAAAATCCCAAACAGGATAAACCCTAATAAAGGCATGCCAAGACACATCAAAGTTCAACCTAAACTAAAAGCAAAGGAAAACGTCTTAAAAGCAGCAATAGATAAATGACATCTTTCCTATGGGAGAAAGATAATTCTAACGACTACAGGTTTCTCCTTAGGAAATATGAAGAAGCACAACATTTTATTTAAAGACAAGAAATAACAGTTTACTGGTGTTTCTGGGTTCCTGGAATTTTCAGTATCAAATCTGGGATATATGAGGCACAAAACAACCAAGAAACTCACCACTATGTCCTTCCTCAGGTTCTGAGGTCACTAGTAGGTCTAACTTCTTGTTTCTATCCTTCATATTTTTCTTATAATGGTTTTGTGTATAATGTCCATGATTTTTACTGGCACCTATTGGGAGGAATACGGAAAAATATGTCTACTCTATTTTTCCTGAAGCAGAAGTTCAAAACTAACTTTTTAAATGTTGTTTTAATGTTTTTATTTTACTGATGTTGCCCTTTTAAATAATTCTTCCATTACTCAGCAATACCTATACATGTTCCATTGATCCTATGAACTTCTTTCTTCTCTGGGATTTTGTTTTGTCAAATAGCTCATTTTCTCTTATATATATTCAATTTCTACTTTCCAATGTTTTTCTCTCAAAGTATAAAGTTTCTTAGCTGACCTACATCTTAAAAGAAAAAGAAATTACTACTGCCTTCAATCTTTGTTCTTCTCATAACACCCATCTCCATTATTATTGCAATGAAACTTCTCTAAGCCATTTCTACAGTCACTGACCCAAGTGACTTGAGTTCATGTACCAGATCTGCCTTTAATTAGTTAAGAAATCACAGGCATGTCACATAACCCTTCTTGGACTTGCCTTCCTAATGGGTAAAACAGTTCAATATAAAACAATTGTTTCAACTTTTTGTGAGGCTATTAATCTATGAAGATTTTGATATTACTGACCATACTTTCCACTTGAAAATTTTCAAAAAGCAGGAAAATGACATTTGAGTTATTAAAATATAAAACATTTTTTCTTCCTTCTTCAGTCTCTTTATTCATATGGCATGATATTTTTTTATCTTCTATTTAAGGTTCTGGTCTCTTGAGTCTAGGGATACTCAAGATGCAAGTATAGACCCCCACAGGTGTCCAAAGAACCTACTCTACAACTCAACACATTTGTGTGGCCCACTTGCTGCTGAGTTTCTCCTCCTACCAGTTACTTCCCTGCCTCAGCCAGGAGTGGAGAAGTTGACCCAGGATTTCTTCTTTCCACAGACCCACTGCACCAATGTGTGATAGGTGGGTGACCTCTAAGGGTATTGTCTTGGAGAGATGAGGAGGCTGGAGGAGGCTGGACCATGCATGAACTGAGGCTCCAATTCTCCAGACACATGCTGCATTGTACCCATGATATCACTTACAAAATTACAAAACAAATTTAAGGATAAAATTGCTAAGGATTTTAAAATGACAACCACAGAACGTTATTCTCAAGCACAGGGCCCTCATGAGTATGAGTCCCTGTGTGGTGATACTGGTTACATGCCCTTGGACAGCCCTAATATGATATAATCCTCTGATTATAACCTTTATTAGCTCCCAACCTCTTACAAAAGTAATCTATGATCCTTAGACTGTAAGTCCTAAATTCCTTCTTATTAGTTATAGAAGTGAGAGGATAGATGTAAAGAAAGAAACATTATGTAAAAAGATCCACAAATCTTGGGAAATGAATATGGAGCAGAAGATAAAAGTAGAATTCAAAGGTAATTTACTATCTTGAACTAAAGGAACTGGGGAGATGATAGTGTCATTAAGGGAGTTGAATTTACCCAGTTACTGGAGCCCATTTGTTTGGGAGATTAGAAAAGAGAGATGTGATAGTGACTTTGAAGTATTGATAGGACATCAATTTGTATTAGGTGGCTTCAAAGTTACACTTAAATGTACAATTTCATATATCTGTTTCAAAGAGATATTTGAAAAAGACTTGGAAGAGGAACATGTATACATTAGACATACAAATTTCTGAGTCATTCACATAAAAATGATAGTGGAGCTGTGTTATATATAAAAGGAGAAAGTCAACAAACTTTTCTAATTCCAAGAGGATAAATGGGCTGCAGCTCATAAATGGAAAAGCCACAGGATATTGTTCCATTATTATTACATTTGATCGTGCATTTGATCGTGTTTTAGTTTTTGAAGTTAGTGAACACAGTGTTTTATAAAGCAAAATATTTATATGTGTTTTAAGATGTGGGTAAAAATAGTACAAACATAGATATTTGTCTGAAATATTAAAATAAATATTTTTTCCTTTTTGGTGTAAAATGCTAGTGTATCTCTCCATACTAAATTCTGAAATAAATTCTCAGTGTGTATTAATTGAGCTCTTCAACTAAGTTCTAATATTAGTAGATTCAGTGACCTGTAAATCACCATCTAAAACTAGTAAGAAAGATGTTTGTTAGAGGAAGAATGAGTTTGCAGTTAGCATATGACATACATTGAGACCCCAGTTTTAGTCTTAGTTTTTCCAGAAATTTGTTTTATGACATTGGATAACACACTCCATTTTGAGCTTTATTTTCCCACAACTTTTTTTAAAACATGAAACAGTTTATTGCAGGTACAGTGGTCAGGAAGAAATATATGGTAGACCTCCCATTCCCTTATACGCTTCTTTGTCCAAGAGTAAACCATTTCTTCTGGACTAAACTTGGCCCACTTGTGAGTACTCTGATTCATCAAACAGATAAAATGTTTTATTCTTTGTTGTATTGGTCCTGTGTGCCTTGACCCTAATTGTTATATCAAAGAAGAAATAATTTCCAGGATTGTGAAGACCTGGTTGGTCTCCTTCTGGTGGCATGTGTGCCCTAGCCATAATGGCTCTGTTATGACTTAGTAGAGTAAGTTTAAGCTTTTTTGTCTTCCAATTATTTTTTTTTTTAGTAAAATACACATAACATAAAATTTGCCATCTCACCCATTTTTAACAGTACAGTTTGGTGGTATTAAATACATTCACAATGTGCTACTATCATCTCCATCTCCAGAGCTCTTTTCATCTTGTAAAACTGAAACTTTGTCTCCAGAACTCTTTTCTGATTTATTGAATGATACTTTAATAGAGTAATGACAACTTTTGTTCCATGTAGTTCGTCCTAACTTAACTTGGCAATAAGGGTGACCATCTGTGTTAACTTCTTGGCTTTATCCAGAGGAAAATTTCTTATGTCTTTATGACAGGAGGTAGTCTGCAAATTGGAGCAAGGCACCCACAAAAGTTAGGCTCTTACTCTTCCACCGGAACTGAGAGATAGTGGAGCTATCTCCCCTGATGTTTGCATTTTAAAAAGATGGCTCTCAAAGTGTTTGCCTTTTAAATATATGAGGAAGCATAAATTTTCTAAGGTAAATTATTTGAAAATAAAAAAGGGAGGAAAATCTCTATCCTCATTTTCAAAAAAGAAAATGAAGCCTCTTATTTTTAATTTATATTTGTCCTTATAGTATGAGGATAATATTAATAATATTAACTATAATTATTATTCTTGTTTACTATTATCAGTATTATAAATTAAAAGCTACCATTGCCAAGCACCTACTATGTGCAAAGGATCAGGCAAAATACTATGTAAATATTATTCCATTTGCTTCTTAAAACCCAATGGGATAAGCAGTATTAGTATTCTCATCAAACAGGGGAGAAAATTGCTGTGCAAATATTCTAAGTGGCTTGCCAGAGTTCAAACAAGTACAAAATTGGGAAACCAAATTTACAAACCTAGACTTATCTGGTTCCAAATTTCTTACAATCTCTTCTACACAACACCCCATAGACAGAAGTAAAACTTACAATGTTCGACTTGGTAGTGAGACAGTGAGCTGCTGACCTAAGGCAACAGCCCACTAGAGGAAGAACCAGAGTTTGGGCACCTGAGTGAGGGTTAGGTGTCTCCAGCCAGGAAGATTAGAAAGCTGTGTGAATAGGAAGCCAAGCATACCATTATACAATCAAGCAATTTGCACATTTAAATTTTGGTTGAATTATGATAATAGTCAAAGGCAGGGGGTCCTTCCCCTGAATTAATTCAGGAAGAAAATACCAACTGCAAAGACACATCTAAAGTTCCTGTATAATTTACAATTAGGATGAAGATAAGATTCCCCATCTTGAGGCCTACAAAAAAGAGCAGGAGACCTGGTCTGGTAAGTCATTTTGCACTAAAAGGTAGTATTTATCATTTTACCCTATTATAAAAATGATTTATACTTGACACAGAATATTTGAAATATTTAGAAAAGTTCTAAGAACGAAACAAAAATCACTCTAATCCTATTATCTAAACATAACCCCTGTTAACATTGTGATGACTGTCCTTCCGAAATTTTTTGTTCTTTTTAATGAGCACTAATGCACATGTTTAAAAACCTCTGCTTTCTATGAGTGATCACAAGTCCCTGAAACTATGTGGTTAAGAGGCCAGAGTTCTATCATTAAGGCCCTGACAACCTTGCCCATTTGGCCCCAATGGTTCTCAGAACCAGTCAATAAAGATAAAAATTACTTTCCATTAAGGGGCTAAGCTATCAAAGCTTGTCTTGTTTACAGACCTCATCAGCATTTCCTAGGAAGTTTGACAATTAGAACATCAAGGTCTGTTTAATCAACAAGAACCAATTGCAAAATTCTCTTCTGATAATTTGTGCAAGTCATAATTGAAATAGATATAAGCAGTTCCTTTAGCCACTTCAGGCTTATAAAAAGGACCTAATCCTTTAGATCACCAAATCCTAATGGGCTTCTGTAAAGATTGTTTTCAGTTGAAGCTCCTGAATAAAAAAGGCATTTTTTATAAAGAAACTACCAAATTCTATAAAAGAGATGAAAGAACTGTGGGGAAAATGACTTGTAGAATTTAGCCAAATTCCATTAGCTAGCGTTGAATAGAAATTAAATAAAAATGACAAAGTTGGATCAACACAAGAGATGTGAAGGAACAAACGTACTGCAAGTATTATGCCTGTTTTGAAAAGTCTCAACTTCCAGCAGTGTCAAAGGATAAAACTCATTGTGGTTCAAGATCAAGACAAATCAAAAAATTCTGGTGTCATATCTCTAGAGAAGATTCAGAGTAGTGGAAAAGCCTTATGAATGATCAAAAAGCAATCCTGCTAAACATTTATGTAGTATTTTATAGTTTTCAAAATACTTTTATATGTACTATTTTAATTAATCATTAGTTGATATTATTCATGTTATTTTTAAAACACTGAGGCTTACAGAAATTAAACAGCTTACTCGAGGACAGTTACAATTAAATTTAGGTCAATCTAATTACACAGTCTTGACTCTAAACCACTGTGCTATCTCACACTTAGACTAATTTAAATCAGTCATGTCCAATACTTTACTACTAAAGAATCCTTTTTATTATTTCACTTTCCCCATAGATCCCTTATCTGAAATATTTTGCTTATAAAAATTTGCTTCTTCTGATTGAAGACATATCACCGGGTTCATTGAATTGTAGTAAAAAGCCAAATTAAAAGGATAATTTAACCAATGTACTTTATCAATCCTATATATAATCCATTTATTGGGCTATTTGAGAAATTGAAAATACTTTTTTAAAACTTGTGGGAGCTTTATTATAATTACCTTCAAAGACTCTCATTTGGGAATGAATGATTACCGTGTTAATCTAAGGCCATTTCTAGATATAATATGTGATGATATTGATAGAACAAAGAGGTTTCATAACTTTCTCAAGAAAATACAGCTAGTGAAACTAGGAATTAAATTTACTTCTCTTTGCAAACAATTTTTGTTTTGCTATGCTTTTGCTTTGTGATTGTCACAGGAGGGCCAGTGACCAAATTGACACTATGTCGTAGTCTTCCTGAGTTTCCAGTACCTATCAAATTAATAGAGGACTTCTTCAGAACAGATGGGCATGGTTTCAAGTGCAATACTTTGTAGAATTCAACCATGTAAACTAGCACCTTTAATGGAATTTCCAGAGAGGGATTGTACTATAGGCAGTATCAAGAGTAGTTAGGTACCTGAGGGGTAGAATGAGGAAGGCAGAGTATAAAGGAAAGAGAAGATTTAATATTTTTAGTTTGATAGTTGTTTTATTATGATGAATGTCACTATGAATGAAACTACCAATTCCTTTAATACTTCAACTTACATTTAAATGGATAGATCCTATATGGAGTAACTTTTACTGAACGAATGACTATGCAATTGAATATACTATAAATTTAAATGTTACTTATATGCCCAGGTAAATCCATCACATAGTCATCAAATAGTGGAGAGTTCTCACCATGTTGTAAGTATGAGTGGCCATGTAAGAGTCCACCTAGTTTTCTTGCTCTACAATTTTATAATGATAATCATCTTTACCAGGGAACATTGGTAATGATCAAATGCATCTTTTAGGAAGATTAGCCCTGAGCTAACATCTGCCACCAATCTTCCTCTTTTTGCTGAGGAAGACCGGCTCTGAGCTAACATCCATGCCCATCTTCCTCTACTTTATGTGTGGGATGCCTGCCACAGCATGGCTTGATAAGCGATGCATAGGTCCACAACCGGGATCTGAACTGGTGAACCCCGGGCCCCCGAACCAGATTGTGCGAACTTAACTGCTGCACCACCAGGCTGGCACTGCTAATGACCAATTTTTGGTATTCTTTTTATTCTACCTTTAACAGTGGTAATTCGGTTCATATTTATGCACATATGTACCTAAACATATATCAAATACTTATTGGTGACTTGAGATTTTTTTTGGGCATTGCTTATCTTCACCATTACTTCAATAAGGTTGCATATAGTACTCATTCCATATGCTGGGGAGAAAACATGCAAGGTTACATGGACCTTGATTAGCAAACAAACAAAAAATTTTGGTGATTCTTTTAGCAGACAGAATAGCAATTGCCAAACAAGACTACAACAGATATAGCAATAGACATAACTGTCATAACTGAAAGAGAGATAGAAAAGTGAAAATACTGTGCTAAGCAGCACTAAGTTCTCCAGACTACGCTGGGCTGAGAGGATTTCTTCTAGTCACTTAGTAGCTTTAGCTAGTGGAAATTTTCCCATATGTACTTTAGCAAATTTAGAAAAACAGCTTCTCCCATGTGCCACAGCAGTGTTTCCCAGCTTTCAGTCATTTGAATCCCACATTCAAGAATTTTAGAATATCTACATGTCATCATTATTATTATTAATGTGACATTTAGGAAAAATTTTTAAATCACTCTGTAAAATAAGTGTCATTATTAATAATAATATTCCAGATGGAACACTACAACAAACCTTGTCATTCATACAATATATATTTATTTAGAATTCATGGAGCTCACGAATTCCTAAAGTGTGATACAACATATTGCATATGAATGAGTGTTAGGAGTGACAATGGTACCATGGATTTTCAACAAATATTAGAGAACTACCTCACTTTACTCAATTATTTCAAGTATTTAAAACACAATCTCTGAGAATGTATCAAACTCCTCCAGGGATCTGAAATGACTATTAAAAATCCTGCATTTTTTCATAGCCTTGCCTCTTATTTAATATACAATTTTAACAAGCTCCATTTTTGTCAGAGTTAAATAACAAATTAAGAGGGGAGGTGAGGCCTATTAGAGGCAGGCATGGTAAAAGCAAGAGAAGCAATGACTGAACTTCTGATGTTGTGAGAAGTGACAGAAAGAAACAAAAGCGAGCTATCTTCCTATATTTTCCAATAAAGAACACTCATAATGGTGGTAACTTTAAATAATCAGGAAAAATATTCAATTAAATTTAGTAGTTTTTACTTGAGAAAGCAGACAAACATGTAATTAAAAAATCCATCCACAAAGGTTAAAATAAAAAATACGAGTTGCTTGCAGAGAAATACTTCAGTTATCTGTAAAATCCACATATGCAGAACATTGCATTTGTAACATGGCCAGGCAAATGAATTGTCATTGTATTTTTATAAAGAGAAAGTAGGGATTCTCTGAATTTCTGATTATTTTTGAGTCATTATAATTCACCTAGATGAAGTCAAGTTCATGCTATATATTTTTTTAATCATAGAGAGATTGAATCATTAGGTAAAACAAAGTCCAAATCCTGAAGACCTTCCATGCCATAGAATTATAAACTACTACATCCTAATAAGCTTGAATGAATAGTGAATTGTGAGCCATTGCTGGTGATCCGTCAGAGGTAGAGATTTTGGCCCAGGCTAGCCATACAAGAAACAGGGAATAATAAAACCCTAATTGTCAGCCAGATCACAACTATACAGTGTGATTGTATTGTGAGATATCATTTCCCTAATATTAAAAGTTACTTCTCCTGATCAGAACAGAAAAATACAACCAGTCATAAAATGGAGGCAGGAAGGAAGAAGTATACAATTTCTTCTATAAAATAAACTTCAATGCTTCTTCAAAAAAGTCAATGAATATGATAAACCTTTAGCAAGACAAAGGGTCACTTAGATAAAAAAAAGAGAAGACAAAAATTACCAACATCAGGATTGAAACAGGATAACAATACTGCTCTTATAGCAATTAAAAGGACAATAAGGGAACACTACAAATAACTTTACACTAATAAATTTCACAATTTAGAAGAAATAGAATAATTTCTGGAAAAACAAAGTACTAAAACTCAACCAAGATAATCTGAACAGCCTATAATATTAAATAAACTTAGTTCATAATTAACAAGCTCATAAACAATACTCTTGGCAGAGTTGGCTTCACTGCAAAACTATGATAAATATTTAAAGAAGAATTTATGTCAATTTTATACAATCTCTTTCAGAAAATAGAAAAGGAAGACCCTTTAAAATTCATTTCTTGAGACCAATATTACCCTGATACCAAAACCAAAGACACTACAAAAAAGAAAGCTAAAGACCAAAGTTTATCATAAGCTTAAAAACAAAAATACTCCACAAATATTAAAAAATGAAATTCAACAACACATAAAGAGAATTATACACCATGGACAAGTGAGATTTATTCCAGATATGTACGATTGGTTCAACATTTGGAAATCAATGTAACCAACCATAACAAGACACTGAAGAAGAAAAATCATATGATCATATAAATTGATATAGAAAAAACACTTGACAAAACCCAATACCCTTTCATGATTTAAAAAAACACTCAGAATATAAGGGTATTTCCTAAAAACTAATAAATACCATCTATGAAATACTAATAGGTAACATCACATTTAAAGATGAAAGATGTAATGCTTTCCCCGTGAGACTGAGAAAAAGTCAGGAATGACCACCACTGCTATTTAACATAGTATTGGAAGTTCTACTGACTGTGATAAGGCATAACTAAGTAAGTAAGTAGATAAATAAATAAATAAATAAATAAGTAAGTAAAATGGCATGGAGATTGGAAAGGAAGAAATAAAACTCGCCTTATTTGCAAATGATATGATTGCTTAGAAAATCCCAAATAATTTACAAATACCTGCGATAATGAGTTCAGCAAAGTGGCAAGATATAAAATTAACACACAAAAATGAATTGTATTTCTACATAGTAACAATTAACATGTAGAAACCGACGTTAAAAAGACAATGTCATTTACTATCACTCCGAAAATATGAAAGACAGATATAAATTCAGCAAAATATGTACAAGATCTGTATACTAAAAATTACAAAATGATGATGAAGGGAATCAAAGACCTAAATATAAAGGCAGATATGTCATGTTCATGCATTAGAAGACTCAATCAAGAAAAGATATCAGCTCTCTTCAAATTGATATACAGATTTAATGCAATTTTTATCAAAACCAGCAAAGATTTTTGTAAAGTTCAACAAGATTCTTCTAAAATGCATAAGGAAAGGCCCTAGAGTAGCTAAAACAATGTTAAAAAAGAAGAGTACGGTGGGAGGAATTACTCTACCCAATTGTAAAGTCTTCTATGCATCTACACTAATTTAAATGTGTGATATTGGTGGAAGGATAGACACATAGATCAATGGAACAGAGTAAAAAACCCAGAAATAGATCTACACAAATTGGTCAACTGATTTTTTAAAAAGCTTCAAAAGCAACTCAATGGAAGAATGATAGATTTTTTAACAAATGAGGGTGAAGTAATTGGATGTCCACAGGGCAAAAAAAACAAAAAGAAGAACCTTGGTCTAAGTCTCACATCTTTTACAAAAATTAACTTAAAATGGATCATAGACTTAAGTGTAAAATGATAAACTAAAACTTTCAGTAAAACAACATAGGAGAAGATCATAAGTTTCAAGGGCTAGGAAAAAAAATTCTTAGACTTGAGTCCAAAAGCACAGTCCATGAAATGAAACATTGATATATTGTAACTTCATGAAAATTGAAATATTTGCTCTTCAAAAGATCCCATGAAGAAGATAAAAAGACAAGATACAGACTGAGACAAAATATTTGAGAACCACATATCCAACACACAATGAGTATTTAGAAGATATAAAGAACTGTCAAAACTCAACAGCATAAAAATAAACAATCCAATTACAAAACAAAACAGGCAAAAGTCATGAACAGATATTTCCCCAAAGAGGGTGTGACAAAGACCAAAAAAAAGCAAATTGTACATCAAGTTGGTTTGGAGAAAGTATGTTAGATGTACCCAGGTTTCTTATTGTAAAATATTACTTTCTAAGGACTTGAATATATCATAAAACATATTAATTTTGGACCACTTCCAAGGGAGCCTAAAATAATTTAACCATAAGGTTCTTTCACTTGAGGCAGGTCTCCTAGCTCTAAGGAGAGCTTTACAGTAAGGCATGAGTGCTTTCTTTAAAAGTCACTTTTACCTGAAAGAAAAAGTATGAATCCATAGAAGAAAATACCAGACAAGTAGTAAAAAATTTGCAATACTAATAAGGGAAGGAAACAAAATTCCTCAGGGTAGGAAAGAAAAATTAAGCAATCCAGAGGTCATCTATAGTGGTTATAGTAAACTTCCATCACATCATGTGAAAAACTAGAATCACCTTGTAAAAATATAGCTATTTGCCACTCGTAAATAAATATTTATCTCTTTAACTATGTGTATTACGTTTTAAAATCAGTCAATTGACAAGGGCATGTTGGCTTATGGTTTTCAAATAAAATAAATCTATGGAAAACTTAGCTATCCAGAGCTTGAGGCCATAGCTCCAGATGTTACTGTCTACCTGGTAGCAATTGATGTAAATTAGAGACATAGTATCTAAAAAGAAAAATTAGCCTATAGAAAGTAATTTCACACACCCAAACTTAAAATGTGTTAGGAAAAGTCAGATTTTCAACTTCTGAGTTGTGCTGAATAAAAAGTAAATTGCAAACATTTTACTTTAGCTATAATTTTCACAGTATAGTCAAATAATGCCAAGCATACGGTAGATTAAGTGCATTATTATAAGTGATAAGCTATTGCCAAACTGATTTTGGAAGACAGGAGGGTTAAAAGAAGCTACCTACTCAGATGCGAGCCAGATGGAATCTCTAAGCTTTAATTCAAAAAGTTCCATGTGCTGGTCTTCATGGTAGTCTTTCCACATTGATCTCAAAGACCCTACCTACCTACAAAAGAATTCTAAACCTTGAATGAGATGTTTGAAGTAAGTACTTCCAATGGGTGAGAGCTCTTGCATCCAAAATGCCTAAGCCCATCAGCATGGGCAGCTGGACAGCAGCCTTTGTGAGGAGAGCTCTTCACTAATAATTAACAGAAAGGACTGCAATCAAGTCAGGAAACCTCTCACAGCTCCAGTGTCACTGAAAGGGCACTTTGGCACTGTTTTCCCTAGTAAACTAATGAAACAGGAATTTGTAGGATATGAGATCAGCACTACCTTAAGTGGATCTTGTATTGTTTGGTTTACAAAAGCAGTTTTACTAGCTTTTTCTCCCTGCTATTTCTAGCTTAAGTTTCGTGATCAGATTAGGATAGCAGAAAAGCACTACATTTAAAGGACCTTTGTAGGTGGAGATACTTGCTAAATTCTTTGGATTTCTCAATAGATTGAACATGGGATATACGCTTTTTGGTTAGTAAAAGCTTTGTTGATGCAAATGTCCACTTTCAGGAATTTCAGAAGCAAGTTTAGCTTCTGAACAAAATGTGAATGAACAAAATTGTGAATAGAAAACTTTTGTTTTTGGTGGCTTCCATCTCATCTTTTAATGACCTGTCTTGCCATTTCCTAAGCACCGTCATCTCACTAAGAACTCAAAGCCTTCATGCTGCCTTCCAGCAATCCAAGCCTTCTTATGGCCGGGTCTCCTAAGCTTTCTTTCTATATAAACATGCAAAAATTTGTATTGTGGACTTTTAACTCTTTCAATTGCCTTCCAAATTTCATTTATCTGTGTTCTCTTTCTGCCCGAATCTTTAATAATTAATTTTATAAACTCATTCAACTACTGTATGATATTATAATAGGTCGCCGGTTAAAATGTTTGAATTTAAACAAGGCATTCACAGGTCAAATATTTTAACCACAAAAAATTTTGATAGAAATATACTAGTGGGGAATATAGTTGACAGAAAGGCAAGCTCTTTTACATCCTTCAAATCGGACGTGTAAACAGCTGCCTACATACTAACTTATCACCAATAGTCATTTAACTTGGTAATAATTCCAACAACTTCAAGTTTCCAAAGCAAAAATTGTCCTCAATGTAACAGTTTATTTTAATTCGCAAAGTCTGTAAATCAAAATTATATGCAGAAAGGAAGAAAATAACCAACATATTTGTTATAACAGGGAGAATTTATAGAACGCAAAGATGACCAAAAAGGGCAATTCCAGGAAGCCCTCAAATGATGCTTTTGGGTTTACAGAATATGTTCATACCCATGATTTCATTTGATCATTGCAACAATCATATGACATAAGCATGACAAGGATAATTATATAATTTTACAGATGAGGAAATGCAGCTGAGAAAGGTTAATATCTTTCCCAAGATATCACGGGGAGTCGGCAGCACAAGTTTTTTGACATATTTTAATGTCATATTCACTGTAATTATACTTGTCTGGCTAAATTTTCCCAAGCCAAGTTTTGATCTTTGCTTGTCATTGATAACTTTCCATTACCAATACTTCCTATATTGATTATTCTTAAAAAATCACTCATGGTCTTTTATGATTTTTCTAATAAATGCAGTCTATCATCTCTCGGCTTTCTATAGGTATGTGGCACTCAGTCTTACCTCTTATATGAAGGAATTGCAAGTGTTTAATGATATTTAACTGATCTCAATTATAAACACAGTCTTATATGCATTTTGCATACTTGTTTAAAATCATTAAACCACCTACCCTGGATGTTTCAACATTATATTTTCCTTAAGTCATTCTCTTAGCAGCAATTCTCAGAGTCACAGATTATACTGATACTACCAGATCCTTCTTTAATTTGATCAGTAATTTTGGGCCCTATAGATGCAGGCTCATTTCCTGTTGACCCCAAGTCAAAATTATTCTCCTCAAAGTTACCTACTTAACTGTCTGGCTCCTGGGATTGACTTATAATGCTTTTCTCACACTTCTTTTTTTGTAAAATTAATTTTTATGATGAAAATTCCCCATTCGTCCATTATAAGACCAAATTTTCAAGGACCTTAAGAAAGTAGATGCTGTTATGACGCTAGCAGTGCAAGAGATTTATTTGGTGTAATGTCTATGAAATATAAAATGAGGAAGAAGCCTTTAGTATTCAAAACTGATCTGACATGTGTGAAAAGAAAAGGGTAAGGGACATGTTTGGACAGGCAGACCATCAGACCATGATGCAGTTCTGACATCTTAGCTAGTTCAAGGGAGATCTCCAGAGCAAAATTGTCTGTGAGAGAATTCCAAATTGGGTACTTCTGCCATGCTCAGTCATTGGCTATGACTGTCTGGAAAGAACAACACGTCATTGCTAAATGGAAGGTGGCACCTGAAACTGTTAACATCTGGAGGATGACAGTTAAGTGCATTCCTTGTATCTGGGCAGTGAGTTCTTACTTTAAGGTAGACCCAAGTGGTACTATGGTTACCACAGCTGTACTAGGTCTTCACAACTCCATTTCCCTCCTCAGCATATCACTATAATTTTTAAGAAAGAAGATTGAATTAGCCCAAGAAACATCAACAGATGTCAACCTCAAGGTAACAAAGGAAATTAATTATTTTAAGTGTGAGAAAAGCATAATAAGGAGAGTTCTTAAAGGACTTGTTGAGTAGGTTAAGTTTGATCAACGTGGCCCTTGAGAACAATTATATCAAAACAAAGGATCATACTTTGAACTTGAGCATGGCATATTACAAATGCTTTATAATAATAATTTCTACTGACATGCAATTTACGAGTGAGAGGTAAATAAAATGAAGTGAGGATGATCAGCAAGAAAGCTACTTTAACAGTAATGCAGTTTTAAAGCTACTGAGCCTAGATGAACATAGTCCCTGTAGGAATGGAGTGGGAAGAACAGATTTTAGAGATGTGATATAGAAATATCTGGCAGGATTTGAAGCTAGGAAGAGTGATAACTCCCCAGACGGGGGCATTAAAAAGGAGTACAATCAAAATCAAAGATGTTTCAAGCTCCTCTCCCACCAAAAGCTGGTGTATATAAGAGAGCATCAAATCTCTAAAATCACAGAAAGGGATAGAAGGCAATTTTTGAATGAAATGTAATTAGTACTTGAGTCATAAGATGCAATACAAAATTGATTCAATAGTGCAATGATAGAAAAGCTGAAAAAATGGTAAAATATTATGGAGAATTGAATGTAGTGCTCCAAAAGATAATATTTTACATTATTGGTTAAAAATAGAAGACTTAAATTTGAAGAATAACAAGTGCTAATAAGAATTAATACAACTAAACTGATATTTAGACATCTGATAAGAAAATTACAAATTTACATACTACAAAGAGAAAACCTTAAAAGGAATTTGATTATTTATGGAAAAACAGCAATTAAAATGGCAGAAGACATCTCAATAGCAAAAATAAAGAAAAGGAAATAAAAGACTAATGTATATAAAGTGCTGAGGTACATTACCAGCCATTTTAGAATTCTTTATGCAGCTATACATGTCTAAAATATTATTCATGATAGGACTGTAATAAAAAAATTTCAGGGGCCAGCCCAGTGGCACAGCAGTTAAGTTTGCATGTTCTGCTTCAGCAGCCTGGTGTTCACTAGTTCAAATCCCAGGTGCAGACCTATGCACCACTTGTCAAGCCATGCTGTGGCAGGTGTCCCACATATAAAGTAGAGGAAGATGGGCACGGATGTTAGCTCAGGGCCAGTCTTCCTCAGCTAAAAGAGAGTGATTAGCAGCAGACGTTAGCTCAGGGCTAACCATGCAAAACAAAAATTAACAGGAAGAAATTCAAAGACTTTAAACCTGAAAAATTTTCACTAAAATAACTGTTCATGTATGTAACTTAAGAAGTAGAAAAATGAACCAAAAAAGTAAATGTAAACAATGAACAAGTGAAAATTGAGATTAAAAGCCATTTATATTAGCAGCTTTAAAGAAAATATTTAGGTACAAATTTTAAAAATAAATACAATAAGTATGAGAAAAATTACAAAATTCTGATAAAAGATCAACAGAATTAAATAAAAGGAGAGATATACCATATTCATGGATAAGAACATTCAATAGTGTCAAGTTGTCTGTTCTTCCCTATGTGATCTATAGATTCAATGAATTCCCTAACAAAATCTCAGCAAGTTATTTTGCAGATAAAAACAAAAGTTTATGTGGAGAGGCAAAAGACCTAGAATAGCCAACACAACATTAAAGGAAAAGAACAAAGTTGGAGAACTGATACTACCTGACTTCGCACTTAGTATAAAGATACAGTAGTTAAGACCGTGTGGTATTGGCAAAAGAATATCAAATAGATCAATAAAACAGAATGAGAACCAGAAACAGACTCACATCAATATGGTCGACTGATCTTTGACAAAGGAGCAAAGGCAGTAAAATGGAGCTAAGAGTTTTTTCAACAAATGCTGTTGGAGCAACTGGACATCCACATGCAAACAAAAATAATAAAGACACAAACCTTACACTTGTAACAAAAAATTAACTCAAAAAGGATCATAGAACTAAATGTGGAACACATAATTATAAGACTCCTAGAAGATGACGTAGGAAAAATCCTAGATGACTTTGGGCATGGTGGTGATTTTTTGATACAATAAGAAAGGTACAGTCTATGAAAGAAAGAATTGATAGTCTGGACTTAATTGGAATTAAAAAGTTCTCCTCTGCAAAAGACAAAATCAAGGAAATGAGAATACAAGCCAAAGACTGGGAGAAAATATTTGCAAAAGACATATATGAGAAAAGACTGCCATCTAATATATACAAACGAGTCTTAAAGCTCAACAATAAGGAAACAAACAATCCTATAAAAAATGGATTAAAGACCTAAACAAGCACCTCACCTCAGATGGCAAATAAGCACATAAAAAGATGCTCCATATCATATGTCATCAGGGAAATGCAAATTAAAACAATATGATACCACTACACATATATTATAATGGTTAAAATCCAGAACACCGTCAACATCAAATGGTGACAAGCATGTGGAGCAATAGGGACTCTCTCATTCATTGATGTTGGCAATGCAACATCATGCATTTAAGTGATTTAAGTGATTAAGTGAAGGAAGCCAATCTGAAAAAGCTACATGCTGTATTATTCCAACAATATGACATTCTGGAAAAGGCACAGCTATGGAGACAGTAACAAATATCATTGGTTTCCATTAGGGCAGTGAAACTACCTTGAATGATACTATACTTGTGGACACATGTCATTATACACTTTTCTGAACCCATAAAGTGTACAATCCCAGGAATGAATCCTAGTGTGAACTATGGGTGATAGTGATGGGTCAACATAGCTTCATCAATTGTAACAAATGTACCTCTCTGGTGTGGAATGTTGATAATGGGAGAGGCTCTGCATGAGTGGACAAGGAGTATATGAGACATCTCTATACCTTACACTCAATTTTCCTGTGAACCTAAAACTGCTCTAAAAAAATAACATCTATTATTTAAAAAGATAAATGTAAGGTGCAAGAAGAAATGATAAGAGAATGGACCCTCATATGATGAAATCAGGAGCTTAGCAGAGCCTCAGTCAGCAAAACAACACATTAACTAACAAAAATTATTTTAAAAGTAATTTAAATCTCTGGAAATCGTCCTATTGGCACACAACCAATGGAGAAACTTTTATCCAAGAAAATCTACTAGTGATGTTAGTGAGAATGGCAGAAAAAGGACCCCTGAAAATTATCTCTCCATAGAGGAAACAAGAATTTTGGAAGAACTTTTCAGTCAACTTTTCATAACTCTGGAAATGAACTAAAACTTGTAACAATTCAGGGATTGCTTGTTCAGGCAAAAGAGCTAAATCTTGGTAAGAACAGCAAGGTTGATGGTGTTTTAGCTTGCTCTACTAATCTGCTCTACTCTTCAGTTCCGTGGTAGACTTCAAAACTAACAGCCCATAATCCTGCTAAAAACCAGTAGCCTGGAAGTCACTGAAGGAGACAGAATGGAAGTGGACCACTGTGTAAGCTCTGTTTCCAGAGAATGGGTATTGTTTGACTTTTCTAGAGTTTCTCTAGAATATCCCACATACAAGGCTTGTCTTTATTTGACTTGAACATGAATTCAACGAGTGCTTTTTTTTCTCCAGGGATGTTTGTTCAAAGAAATTGATGGCAGTTGCTTAATATCACAACTGCCTGAGGCAGTAGACAAGAGTTAGGACAAATAGGAGGCTAACCAAAGAACTTAAACTAAGATATGAGATTTCCATAGGAGACTTTTAAAAGCTTCACCATATTCCTGGGGATATAGAAAGCCACATGCATGTGTATGTTTGTGTGTATGTTCAGGGTCATGTGCAAGCTCAGGACTGTGTATGTGCTGAGAAAAGACATGAGAAAACCCTGTGTTCTCACCTCTGGTTTTCCTTTAGTCTGTGAACAAGCAAGAAATAAAGGTTAAGGCAATGTTGTCAACTACTTAATTGAGTGTTGAAGGAGTGCACTAACACACACAGAGCCACTCTACAAAAACTGGGAGACAAATTGTTTTATGATGTTTAGTCTTATCAGTGTCCAATTGTTAACATACCGCTAAGATAAATGACCAGAGACTGTAGTGGTCACATATGAAAAAGAAAACAGACATCACAGAATTAGTTCAGGGAAGTAACTAAGCAAAACAACAACAGCAAACAGCAAACAAAAATAACTCTATAAACAGAGGAGAATCTGATATCCTGAGTTGGCACATTCTATTATTTATAATATCTATTTCCAAAAAAAAGAGCTGGATATACAAATAAATGAGAAGTTATGACTTATATATGGGAACAGATATATATCTCTTTTGGATGAATAACAACTTAAATTAGAAGGTATACAAAAAGTTTGTCCCTATACACCTGCATTCACTCCTCTCTTCTTTGTGCTATTATAAAATTGTTTGTTTATGCATTGTATGAACAACACAGATTAATAATTATTGCTTTATAAAGTTATCTTATAAATCACATGGAGGCAAAAATATTACAAACAAAATGTATATATACATTTATATATATATAAAAATACACACACATATAGGAACATAAATATATAATGTTCCTAGGAACAAAAGATATATATATAAAATACATATATATACAAGAACAATTAATAGAAATTTCCTGAGGAAGCCCAGACATTGTATTACTAGACATAAACTTTACATCAGCAAGTTTAAATGTTTTGAAAGAAATAAAGGAAACTGTGTATACAGAACTAAGAAAAGAATAGAAGCAATGCCTCACAAAATAGAGAATATCAATAAACAGAATATATTTTAAAAAACTAAACGGAAACTATGGAATTAAAAAATTCAATAGCATAAGTAAAAAAATTACTAAAAGGCCTCAACATCAAATTAGAGCAGGCAGAAGAAATAATCAGCAAATGTGAAGATGGATAAATTGAGATTATCCATTCCGAAGAACAGAAAGAGCAGAAACAGACAAAAAGAACAGAAAGAAAAATTAACAGAATCTCAGAGACCTGTGGGCCACCATCAAGATTACCAATATATGCATAATGGAAGACTCATAAGAAAAGAAGATAGAGAAAGAAATAGAACAAAAATGCTTTAAGAAACAGTATCTTGAAGATCCCCCAATTTAATGAAAAATATTCATCTACACATTTAAGAAACTGAGTGAACTTCAAATAGGATAAAATCAAAGACAGCAACACCTAGATGCATAATATTCAAATTTTGAAGGCCAAAACAAAGATAGAATTAGAGAACCAGTTAATCATATACGAGGGGTTCTCAATAAAATTAACAATTGACTCTTATTAGAAATAATAGAAACAGAGGAACAAAAAGACATGATCTATAGAAAACAAATAACAAAATAGTAGACACAAACTCTACCTTATCAGGCACTACAATAAATGCAAAGGCATTTAAAACTCCAACCTAAAGACAGAGATTAACAGAATATACTAGAAAAAACTAATGATCCACCCATATGCTATATACAAGAGATAAAGACATAAATTGGTTAGATGTAAAAAAATGGAAAATGACTTACCACGCAAACATCATCCAAAAGAGAGTAGGCGTGGCTATAGTAATATCAAACAAAATGGACTTTAATACACAAGTTGTTACTAGAGATAAAGAAAAACATAATGATAAAGGCTCAATTCGTTGGGTATATAAAAATTATAAACACATATGTACCTGTTATGAGCTGAATTGCATACCCTCAAAAGTTCATATGTTGAAGTCCTAACTCCCAATACTTCAGAATGTAACTTTATATGAAATCTTTTTTTAAAAAAGTAATTTAGTTAAAATCATGTCATTAGAGTTGGCCATAATCCCATATGACTGGTGTCCTTATAAGAAGAGAAAATTTGGACACAGGCAAAGACAGAGGAAAGATCCATGAGAAGACATCCATTTACAAGCCAAGGAGCGAGGCCTGGAACCAATCATGGCCTTCAGAAGATGTCATGGCCTTTAGAAGGAACCAACACTTCCTCCAAAATAAAATAAATTTCTGTTGTTTAAGCTACCTAGTCTGTGATACTTTGTTACGCCAGTCTTAGCAAACTAATACAACACCAGCAACAGACCTCCAAAATACATGAAGCAAAAACTGTCAGAATTGAAGGGAGAAGTAGATAATTGAAAAATAATAGTTGGAGGGGCTGGCCTGGTCCTGTAGTGGTTAAGTTCACACATTCCTCTCCGGTGGCCCAAGGTTCGCGTGTTTGGATCCCAGGTATAGACCTAGCATCACTCATCAAGACACACTGTGGAGGCATCCCACATAAAATAGAGGAAGATTGGCACAGATGTTAGCTCCGAGCAATCTTCCTCAAGCAAAGCAAGGAAGACTGGCAACAGATGTTAGCTCAGGGCCAATTTGCTTCACAAAAAAATAAATAGATAATAGTTGGAGAATTCAAAACCTTACTTTTATTAATAAATAGAAAAACTGGCAGAAGAACAGCAAGGAAAGAGACTTGAAAACACCAGAAAATAATTATACCTAACAGACATCTATGGAACACTCCCACTAAGAAGAGTAGAATACTCAGTCTTCTCAAGTGCACATGAACATATTTTAGAATAGATCATAAAGTGGACCATAAAAAGACTCTATTAATTTAAATTGATTGAAATCATACAAAATATGCTCTGCAACCACAGTAGAGTGAAATTAGAAATTAAAAAGAACAATATTTGGGAAAACCACAAATATGTTGAAAATAAGTCACACAATCACAAATAACCAATGGGTCAAAGAAGAATTTATGAAAGGAAATTAGAAAACACATTAAAATGAATAAAAAGATAGAAAAAAGATACAATAGCATATGGATACAGCTTGGTCAGACTTGTCTTCCTTCAAAATGTGAGGTTCATTTTAACCTCCACGTTACTATCCATATTCTTTTCCATATCTTTCACCTCATGTATTTACCTTTTTTGTGCTGAGAATACTTCAGATCTACTCTCTGGGTAAATTTCAAGTATATGATATATTATTATTAACTATAGTCACCATGCTGTACATTAGAGCTCTAGAATTTACTCATTTTATAACTGAAAGTTTGTATCCTGTGGCCAATATCACCCTATGTTCCCCATCCCCAGGCAGCTGGCAATCACTGTTCCACTCTGATTTTATGAGTTCAACGTTTTTCGATTCCACATATAAGTGAGATCATATGGTATATCTCTTACTCTATCTGACTTATATCACTTACAATAATGTCTTCTTGAGTCATCCATGTTGTCACAAATGGCAGGATTTCCTTCTTTTTTAAGGCTGAATAATATTTCATTGTATATATATGCCACATTTTCTTTATACATTCATCTATCAATGGACATTTACATATTTCGGCAGTTATGAAGAGTGCTTCTATGAACATGGATGAGCAAATATCTTGTCAAGAACCCACTTTCAATTTTTTTTGACATATATCCAGAAGTGTGAATTCTGGATGGTATGTTAGTTCTATTTTCAATTTTTTGAGGAACCTCCATACTGTTTTCCACAAAGGCCGCACCAATTTACAATCTCACCAACAGCATAAGGCAGCCAATTGCCCCTAGTCCAGCAAGAAGGTGCTCCTGCTTAGCTATGTTGTTTCTCAGAGAACTTGATCTGGACATTCCTACATCAGATCCATGTGGTCTTTGGTGCAGAGCTACATTAAGATATTAACTTTAGGGCCGGCCCATTGATGCAACGGTTAAGTTCGCACGTTCCACTTCAGCGGCCTGGGTTTCACTGGTTTGGATCCCAGGGGTGGACATGGTACCACTTGACAAGCCATGCTTTGGTAGGCATCCCACATATAAAGTAGAGGAAGATGGGCACAGATCTTAGCTCAGGGCTAATCTTCCTCAAAAAAAAGCTTTTGAGGGGCAATGTTCATGCCCACATTTCTTTCTTTAATGTGGTAAATATATATATATCATAAAATTTACCATTTTAACAATTTCTAAGTGTACAGTCCAGTGGCACTGAATGCATTCACATTGTTGTGCAACCATCACCACCATCCATCATTAGAACTTTTTCATCTTCAAAACTGAAATTCTGTATCCATTAAACAATAACTCTCCCTTCTTCTCTCTCCTTGACCCCAGGAAACCACTTATCTACTTTCAGTTTCCATGAATTTGACTACTCCAGGTAACTCATGTAAACGGAATCAAACAATATTTGTTCTCTTGTGACTGACCTTCATCATTTAGCATAACCTTTTTGAGGTCTGTCCATATTGTAGCATGTGCCAAAATTTTATTACTTTTTAAAGGCTAAATAATATTCCATTGTACATGTATACTATATTTTGGTAATATGTTCATATGGCACTGGACATTTGGACTGTTTCCACCTTCTGGCTAGTGTGAGTAATGCTGCTATAGAACATTGGTGTACAAATATGTGTTCGACTCTCTGCTTTCAATTTTTTTAGGTATATACCCAAAGTTGAATGGCTAGGTCATATGGTAATTATACATTTAAGTTTTTGGGAAACTGCCATACTGCTTTCTACAGAAGCTGCACCACTTTATGTTCCCACCAACAGTGCACAAGTGTTCCAATTTCTCTATATCCTTGCCAATACTTGTTATTTTCTAGGTTTTGTTTTAAATAATAGCCATCCTAATGGGCTTGAGCTGATCTAATTGTCATTTTGATTTGCAATTCCCTATTGATTGGTGATATTGAACATCTTTTCATGTGCTTAATGATCATCTGCATATCCTTTTTAAAGAAATATCTTTTCAAGTCCTTTGTCCTTTTTTTCCCAACAATAATTACAGTAGACATTTATTTAAATTAATACGTTTGCAGCCCTAATAGTTCTAAATTGTACATTTCAGGTTTAACCAACTTCATAAAAATACTTTGAGGACAGAGGTACCCACAGATTTCAACTACATTCTTATTTCTTTGCCCATTCTTCTCTCTCTTTTCTTTCCCAAATAAACTCTTTCAGATATGGTTCAAGGTAGAATATATCCTCCTCATATTTTGTCCACTGGTCTTTAGGCATGATCTGCTGCCTCATGGTCAGATCCAGTGCTCTTTTAGTGTGAAACACCCTGTCATTATAAAATTTCTCAGGAAGCCTTCTTTATGTCTTCTCTTACATCATCATCCTCATATATTGTATCATCTCACATTAACCCCAGTTTATTAAACCCAGCAGCATAGTAATTCCATTTTTGAATACCCTCCAGCCACTGGCTTGATGCTGCAATGACAGGCCTGCTCACCATTGTGACATGAGACTCTGAACATTTTTTAACTAGGTTTTTCTTTTTTTGTTGTCATTGAGTTGTAGGACTTTATATATTCTCGATATTAATCCTTTATCATATAGATAATTTGCAAATATTTTCTCCTTTTTTGTGGGTCCCCTTTTCACTCTGTTGATATTGTCTTTTGGTACACAATTTTTTTTAGTTTTGATGAATTCTATTTTTTTCTTCTGTTGCTCTACATTTCTTTTTTACCCCTCAAAACAGTTAACAAATTTGGGTTAATTCTTGGTACTCAATATATGATTGAATTACATTCAAAGAAATAGCTTTGCTACCTTTTTAATGAGTTATATTTTTCCATTATCATCCAAAACAGCACTGCCAAATCCAACATAAAAAGATAAGCATCTCTCATATCCTAATATTCATATATTAAAGGATTTGCACTCACTCAAAATCATTATTTATATCAAACACAGATATTTCCAGGGTGGCATTCTATCTTTAATCAAACAGTATGCAAATTATTACATATGAGAAAATTGGGAATAATTGAAAAATAAAACTAAAAACTTTACAGGGCAATAAATACCTTGTCCCTACAAATAAGGACAATATTAATCCAGAAAACAGGAGTAAAGATTCTCTGTTGTTAAAAGTGACTGCAACATGGAAATGGAAAACACACTAGTTAATTCAAGTGCTTAATTTTGCTAGCTATGGTAGCTTGTGTGATTCAATATGTTTAGCACATAGAAAATTATCTCATATATTATATAGTTTTGAATTTTTAATCATGGCAAAGACCATTCTTTTAAATGTGTAATGGGCAGAGCATTTCTATGTCAGGCAACGTGTAAGGTACTATGAGAGTGAGGGGTTTGTATAGATAAAGAGATGAAGAAAACACAATCTCTCTTTTCTGGCAAATATTTTATTTATTCTTTTTCAAATCGTATAATTATGTTGTTATACTATTATATACTCAGAATATCATGCAATGTCTGGCACATATTAAGCACTTAATAGATATTTGAAAAAATGCATAATTAAGAAGGCAACATAGTCTATTGGAAAGAGTGAAACCTCAGTTCAAATATATCAAGCACTTATGGCATCATTTAACTTTGTGTTAAAAACAGTAGTATGAATTCGCTCCAAGTACATTGGTATGTCTGAGCAAGTAGTCAGGAGAACAAAGTAACTTTGATACTTCAAGAAAATCAGCTGACACAATTGTTCCTAGGAAGCAGACATGTTCAATTAGTATATCCTTCTGGAAAAACACAAAATCTGCAACTAACCTAAAACATTCAAACTACAGATATATGCATTTTTTCCAATGATCAAAAGCTGGGAAATCTAAAAAATTCAAGGGGAAATAATTCAACAGTGAAGTAAAAAGATTAAGATGAAGTAAGATACATTATTAATCATTAACCCATTTTCTCAAGAAAGTTAAAGGATCTAAGTAATATGAAAGGTATGTGTGTATGTACATGTGTATGTATGCATAGAGAAATATTTTAATCCATGAATTTCTATAAACACATTGGTGAATGTGTATATAAAGCTGTATACCTGCATTCACACCTGACTGGAATATTCTCTCTGTAATTTTTAACAGCAAAAAGAATATTAAGACATTAAGAGTATTAAAAATAGAGATTCCATATGATCCAGCTATCCCACTACTGGATATTTATCCAAAGAAATAAAAAATTCAAAGAGATTTATGCTCACTATGTATATCGCAGCATTAGTCACAATAGCCAAGATGTGGAAGCAACCCAAGTGCCCATCAACTGATGAATGGATAAAGATGTGGTGTATATATACAATGGAATATTATTTAGCCATAAAAAAGACAAAATCAATCATGCCATTTGCAACAGTATGGATGGAACTTGAGGGTATTATGTTAAGCAAAGTAAGCCAGACAGAGAAAGACAAATGCTGCATGATTTCACTCATATGTGGAAGATAAAGGGAAAAGGGGCACGTATGTATAGTGATGGATAAAAAATAGACTATTGGGGGTGAGCACGATGCAGTCTATACAGAAACTGATATATAATAATGACCACCTGAAATTATACCTCAAGAAAATAACTCAATTTTAAAAAAGACATTGAGTATTAAACAGAAAAAAATGTGAATGTGAAGTGTTACTGGAGGGTCAGGCATCAGTTAGCACAATCTATAGTCCAGAGAAGCTCAACTAAAAAGATTTAAAGGATGGAGGCTGTTGTATAAGAAAGTACTTAAAAGTTTAGGGTTCCTTGTTCTATAAAGGGAGATGTAATAGTCTATAATTTATGAAAGAGGTGGTAAAGGAGAGGTATGGCACTTGCAGACTGAGTTCTTCTTCAGATAATAGTTAATATTTATTGAATGTTTATTATGTACCAGGAATTATGCTAAATATTTAATAGGCATTGTCTCACTTAATATACATAACATACCCGTGATACACAAAGTATTTTTTACCTATTTTTGATACTAGGGTTTAGGCTCAGTGGGATGAAATAACTTGCACATCATGTCACAGCCACGAGAAGAGGCAACATTTGAATATGGATCCAGTTACTGTCATACACAATGTTCTTAATTACTGTGTTACATGCCACCAGTGCAGGTGTGTGTGTGTGTGTGTGTGTGTTAGGCAGAGGATTATTATGTATATGAATGTTTCTGTTTGTGACGGGGTAATGTTAGAAATAAGTAATTTTAAAGACTTAAGAGACAAATATTTAAAAATTAAAAAAAAAAAGATTAAGAGAAAGTTTATACTCCACTGAAACTCTGCACTTGCAATCTGCCTTTTTCTTTTTTCCATACAATTTTTCTCCTTCTAAGATACTATATATATTTTTGTTTGTTTCTCTGACTAGAATTTAAACAGTATGAAAGTGTTTATCTTTGTTTTGTTTGCTCATATGTTTCAGGAATCTAGAAAAATATGTAGAATATAGTATGCACTCAATAAATATTTGATGAATGAATGAATTTACAGAATATGAAATATTAAAAAAACTTATGAAAGATGTTCAACCACACTCAAAATAAGAGAAATGTAATACCACAAAACATACAAATGTCACCCATCAGATAGATAAAAACGAAAAAATTGTTGATATCATTTTTGTCAAGGTGTGGAAAAAACATACCCTCATACATTGCTAGTGAGAATGTAAATTATTAAAACCTCTATAAAGGGCAATTTAGTGATAATTAGCAAAATATAAAATATACATATGTTTTGTTGCAGGAATTCCATCTGCCCAACAAATGATGGTTTAAAATGTTATTAATTTCAGTATTGCTTGTAATAGCAAATGAATAGAAACTGCCTAAATGTCCATTAATAGAAAACTGGTTAAATAAATGATGATCCATTCACATCAGTGCTATCCAATAGAAATGTAATGTAAATTGCATATATAATTTAAATTTTTCTAGTAATTGCATTAAAAGAATTAAAAGATAATAGTCAAATAAAATTTAATAATATATTTTATTAACCAAATATATTCAAAAGATTATTGTCTCAATATGTATTCAACATAAAAATATTGAGATATTTTACATTTTTTATACAAATTCTTTGAAATCTGGTATATTTTACACTTCTAGCACAATTCAGTATAGATAAGCCACATTTCAAGTGTTCAATATCCCCATGTGTCTAGCGGCTGCCATATTAGACAGTGCAGCTCTTTATAGGAAACTATACAAATATTTATAAAAACTAAGGTAATTTTTTTCTGCTTATGTGGAATTATCTCAAAGATATGTTGTTAAGTGGAAAAGGCAAGGAGCAGAGTAATGAGGCTGCTAGTATTTGTACTAAAAACAAGTATGCCTATATATTTGCTTAAATATACACAGATTATCTCTGTGAAGTGACACAGAAATGGATTACTGTGCCTGCCTTGGAGGAGGAGATCTACGTGGCTGCTGCACAGGGAGTGGGAAGGAGGAGGACTTCTTTTCAACCCACACCCTTTGTACCTTTTGAATTTGAACTATGTGAATGTATGAGAAATAAAAAAAGACAAATACAAAAATTACTCCTCTACCTATTGGGAAAAATCTTTTAAATAGGGATACCAAGTGAGTATACAGGCTTAAAATATAATTAGCTTCATAAAGACTTTAAATAAATTTACGGATAGCAGACCCATAGTAGATTATCAAAGGAAATCTGCAATGTTTGGTATACAGTAGTGGCCTTATTTCACTCTAACAGAGCTTTTGCTTTCATTCTCAGAGACAGAAGACTATATAGACATAGGGTCTAACTCAATATGTGCTTCTTATGTTAATATGGTTAGTATGGTTCATTGTTTCAGGCAGTTATGTTTCCATAAACAGGTCAATCCTGGAATAGAAAAGGTATGGAGTGCTTTCTACTTGCATAGCAATTGAGATAATGTATGCAAAAACACTGTGTGCTATGCAAATGTAAAGTATTATTATTATAATCATTATCATCAAGTGGTGGAACCAAGACCTCTTGCTCTATGCATAGAGTTATTCCCTCTGTGTGTGTTCTTACCCATTCTCCTAGGAATCAGTTTTTGTTTTTGTTTCTATTATTCTTAATAGGTTTCAGCAGATTCTCAAAAAGCCCTTAGTAAAGACGTATTATGACTGTGGGCAAATGGAGATAACACTTGGTTGTCTGTCTTTTTAAGTTTGGGCTAGTCCTGAGTTCTTAGGCCACTTTTTCATTATACACACAGAGCTGCTAGGGCTTAGTTAGGAAGGCTTAGAACAGAAGAATGAGTGTGAATTTGGATGATGCATCAGAGTGCCTCATGGTTAGATAACAATGTCTTTGAAAATATTCACTCTATTTATAGATTGGCAGGTACTTCTTTTGTAAAGAATAAAATGAATTATTTGAGTTTCCCATCACACAGAGAAAAAGACAGAAAGAGTACTCTGGTTGGTCATTTAATTTCAATATAAAACCATTTTATTTTTATTTTAGGGTGATTTAATTAAGGTGGAGAAAACAATCTTGGTCCCTTAGTAAATAGATGGTAGATTTTAGTAACATGATTTAATATCTTAACAATACCTACTTCCTCATCCCAACTTTATCTTTCTTAATTTAGCATAACATTGTGGTGGCTGATGTTTCTAGCAGCATATTTTCATTCTATTCCTTTGGGGGAATTATTTCATCATGTAATATCTTTTTGTTTTTTTCTTTTTTGCCTCTTTTTCTAAAGACATCATTCCATTAATTGGAAAAAGCAGTGCTGCCTACCAGAATGTGAAAATAGTTTCAATCAATTGATGAGCTGGAAACAGGAAGACATTCCATAGCAAATGAGGTTTGCGTATGATAATGCTGGATTTGTGATATAAGAGATTGACTCCTTTCAATTCTCTAAAAAGACTAAATTTTGCTTTTGTAGAGTCTATATAAGGCCAATAAAAAAGAACTAGACAAACCATAGAACAATAAGATGAGTGTATAATAATTTTAATAAACAAAAATTATTGTTAATTTTTTTTACAAAGGTAGACCAGTGCCAAACAGTAAGTAGCTCAAAAAGCCAAAAAAAGGAAGTATGAAGGAATTAGAGTTCTGGTTCTGCAGTGGTGGTGTAATTATAACCACTTTCTTATTGTCTCACCAGAAAAAATAGGTGATAAGATAGTGAAAACAAAACCTGCTTTATTTTACGTCTTGTGCTTGTCCTCTGATACTTCAGTGTGATGTTGCAAAGTATCAATGTTTTTAGGCTAATAAAACCAGTAAAATCATCATCTATAGATAATCAAATCACTCTCAATTAACTTCAGAGAGATGTTCAGTAAAATACAATCAATTAAGCACAAGCATTTGTTTTCTTGAGGTTACTCTTAAGAAACCATTGGACAAAATTTTTAGGTAAGCCTGTGAAAGTTGAGAGGGTAAGTTCATACTGTATTTCCTAGCCCATCTAGAGACTTAAGGAATCAGCTAGGTGTTTACAGAATTTAGAGGTTTTGATTTTAAAATGTCAGCTTATCAAACTCATGTTTGTCTTACCACTTTCATTTGCTAAAAGTCTATATTAAAATTTCTGTGATGATTTCTTCTTTTACAACAAAATCAAAAGCCAAAATGGTATAGTACATAAACTACTGTTTGGAACTCCAAATGTTGCACAGTTGACAGTTGCAGATAATAGAACCATTCTCCTGAGGAAGAGATTATTAGGATATTTGTCTATTTGCTTTAAGACATCTTAGGAGCCGGCCCGGTAGTGCAGCGGTTAAGTTCACACATTCTGTTTCGGCCCAGGGTTCGCCAGTTCTGATCCTGGGTGCGGACGCGGCACCAAGTGGCAAGCCATGCTGTGGTAGGCATCCCACATATAAAGTAGAGGAAGATGGACATGGATGTTAGCTCAGGGCCAGCCTTCCTCAGAAAAAAGAGGAGTATTTGCAGCAGTTAGCTCAGGGCTAATCTTCCTCAAAAAAAATAAATAAATAAAAAATAAATCCTAAAAGCTTCAAAATTTCCTTTTGGCCTTTAAGAATTGTTTTTCAAGGGTATCTTAAAACTATGTATTTTTTCCTAGATGGCATGGGAAAGTATCTCTCAAGTGTGGAATCAGAATTTTTGAGACTAAGCACTTTAACAAGCTCCCCAGGTGTTTCTTATATTCATTGAAGATTGGGAAGCACTGTTCTAATAATTACAAGATATACAATACAAATAGCCATCGTTGGCGGATCTATTTAATTAAGAAAATACTTGTAAAAAGAATTTTGCAGGTACTTCTGCTTTATGTTACCTTTCCAGTGGTCAATGGACCAATATTACCTTTGTTCAACAATCTGATTTTTTGATTTATGTAAAACCAATTTAAAATATGATAAATATAATAAAATATGCAAGCATGTGTTGCTGTTTGTGTATTTTTTTCTTTTATTTTTGAAGACTATTTTTAGAGCAGTTTTATGTTCACAGCAAAATTAAGTGGAAGGTACAGAGATTTCCGATATACTCCTTGCCCCCACCCATGCATAACCTCCCCTGTTATCAATATCCTCCACTGGAGTGGTACATTCGTTACAATTGGTGAAGCTACATTGACACATCATTATCATCTACAGTCCATAGTTTACATTAGAGTTCACTCCTGGTGTTGTATGTTCTATAGGTTGTGACAAATGTTTCCACCAGTATATCATTTAGAGTAATTCCACTGCCATAAAAATCCTCTGTGTTTTGCTTATTCAGCTGTCCCTCCCCCTTAACCCCTGGCAACCACTGATCTGTTTATCTCTCTAGTTTTGTATTTTCCAGATGTCATGTTATTGGAAATATATAGTACATGGCCTTTTCAGATTGGCTTCTTTCACTTAGTAATATGCATTTAAGTTTCCTTCATGTCTTTTTGTGACTTGATAGATCATTTCTTTTTAGTGCTGAATAATATTCCATTGTCTGGATGTACCACAGTTTATTTATCCATTCACCTACTAAAGGACATGCTTGCTTCCACATTTTTGCAGTTATGGATAAAGCTTCTACAAATGTCCATTTGTAGGTTTTTGTATGGACATAAGCTTTTAACTCCTTTGGGTTAATTCCAAGGAGCACAATTGCTGGATCATATGGTAAGACTATGTTTAATTTTGTAGAAAATTCCCAAACTATCTTCCCAAATGGCTATACCACTTTTCAGTTCCACCAACAGTGAATGAGAGTTCTTGTTGCTTCACATTCTTGCCAGAATTTGGTGTTGTGAGTGTTTTGGATTTTGGCCATTCTAATAATTGTGTAGTGTCCTCATTACATTTTTTTCCACCTAGAAGTATAAGATTGTACCATTTAACAGCTTCCAACTATAGGTCCCATAATGATCATACAGCATCTGAGTTGATACAAATATATCAAAGTAGCAATTATATTTTATCTGAATTTGTGACTAGATACAACACAAAACACCAGGCCATTGTTATCAATTTGAAAGGATATGTAAATAATGGCAATCTTTGCATGGATATAAAACATCCTCCTTGTTTCATGACTGGCTTAAATTCATTTTCCCTAGAATGTTCAGGAATACATCAGTAGCTACTAAAAACTTTACCTTGTTAATATGGATATTTGAAGTAACAACCACTATCCAAATTTCATTGAATATCTCATGTTGTTTAGTTACACACATACTTAGCTGGCTCACTATCTTACTCCAATCCCTCAATAGCTTAGAAAGCAACAGTAAACATAATAAACAAAACTATTGAGGATTATAGGAAATTGTATATAAAACATTACACACAAAGGTGGCTATGATTGGAAATACAGAAAGTATCAAGCTATCATCTTCTTCATTGTCTTAGGCAGTTTAGGCTGCTATAACAAAATAACCTAGAATGGGTGGCTTAAACAACAAACATTTATTTCCCACAGTTGTAGAGGATTTCAAGTCCAAGTTCAAGGTGCTGCCAGATTTGGTGTCTGGTAAGGGACCACTTCTTAGTTTGCAAATGACTTCCTTCTTGCTGTATCCCCAATGACAGAGAAAGAGAGGGCTCTGGTCTCCTTTACTTCTTATAAAGGTACTGATCCCATTATGGAGGCCTACCCTCATGACTTCATGTAAGTTTAATTACTTCTCAAAGGACCCACCTCCAAATACCATCTCATTGGGGGATAAGGCTTCAGGAAAAGAAATTTGGAGGGACACAAAAATTCAGTCCATAGCATTTAACCCTTGGCTTCCAAAATGCATGTCCTTTTCACATACTAAATACATTCACTCCACCCCAAAATTCCTAAATCTTAACTAATTCCAGCATCAACTTTAAAATCTGAAGTTCAAAATCTAGCTTAAATATCATCTAATCAGATATGGGTGAGACTTAAGGTATGATTCATTCTGTGGTAAAATTCCTCTCTACCTGTGAATATGTGAAACCAAACAAATTATGTTATTCCAAAACACAATGGTGAGATAGACATAAGGTGGACATTCCCATTCAAAAAGGGAGAAATAGGAGGGAAGGAATGAGTAATGGGTCCCAAGCATGTCCAAAACCTAGCAAGGTAAATTCCATCAGATGGTGAAGTTGGAGACTAATCCTCTTCAGCCTGATGGTCTGCCCTGTAGGCCCACTGGGGTGCCAAATCATCTCAGGTATCAAGGGGGCACCATGACTTTTTTCAGGGCTCCTGTCCACTCTGTGGCTCTGAATGGCATAAATCATGCCCCTGGGGCTCTAGGTGGCCTTACTCCCATGACTCCTATGCCTGAGGAAGGAAGTCTTTGGTTGGAAGCTGTCTGATCTGTTGAAACTGAAGTAGTGGCCCTTATGATCTCTGAATCTCCTTTAAATCCACTCTTCCCTTTTATTGAAGAATATGCAAGTCCAGAGTTGAATAGCTTTGTTATGCTGTCTAGTAGAAGCAAAGGAGTCCATCAGCTTTCCTTCACTATATCCCACCTCATTCCCCTTCAGATCAAGCTTCTAGCATTCATGCTTGGAGAGCTGATTAGGTCTGTGATTCACACCATTACTAATAACCTTATCAGATGTTTGCTTAGCCACACTTTTAGTATTCCCTTCAGAACACATTTCCTTACTTTTTGAAATATGGATAAATTGATAATTTTCCAAATCTTTAAGTTCTGGGAGTTTTTTGCTTAATAATTCTTTCTTCCATTCATTTCTCCCTTCTTGTATTTTACTATAAGTGGTCAGAAGAAATCAAGAAACTCCTTCACATTTTGCTTAAAAAAATTCCTCAGCTAAATATGTAATCTCATTGCTCACAAATACTACCTTCCACAAATTCTTAGATGATGAACATGATTCACACAAGTTCTTTACAACTTTATTGTAAGGATGGCCTTTCCTCCTTTGTCCAATAATATATTCCTCATTTTCATCTGAGGCCTCTTCAGAATGGCCTTTACTGTCCATATTTCTACCAACATTCTGTGCATTATTATATATCCTTTAAGAAGAAGGAAGCTCTCTCTACAGCTCTAATTTTTCCTTTCTGAGCTCTTATCAGAATCACCTTTAACAGTACCTTTATGGCAATGTTGGCTTTTTCTAGCATGCACCCCAAAATTCTTCTAGCTTTTAGCCATTACCCAGTTCCAAAGCTGCCTCCATATATTTAGGTATTTATTACTGGAGCGTTCCACTTCTGATATCAATTTCTGTCTTAGATAAGGCTGCTATAAAATATAACCTAAACTTGGTGGCTTAAACAATAAATATTTATTTCTCATATTTCTGGAGGCTAGGAAGTCCACAATCAAGAGGTTGGCTGATTTGGTGTCTGATGAGAGCCCTCTTCCTGGTTTGTAAATGACCACTATTATTCTGGGTCCTCATATGGTGGAGAGACACAACAGGCTCTGGTCTCCTTTTCTTATAAAATACTAATTGCATCATGGGGGCTCTATTTTCATGACCTCATCTAAACCTACCTACCTCAAGAAGACCCCACCTCCAAATGATATCACATAGGGGGATTAGGGCTTCAATATGTGAACTTGGGGAAAGGATTTGGTTTACAGCACTTATCCTCCTTTTTAATCTCAATTCAAAGCTCATTTTTTCAAGAATAAACCTTTTGTGGTAGGCAGAATAATGCCTTCCCAATGATGATCATATTCTAATTCCCAGAATCTGTGCTTACATGGCAAAAGCAACTTTGCAAATATTACTAAGTTAAGGACATTAAAATGAGGCTATCATTTGGGATTCCTGGGTGGACCCAATTGAATAAAATGGGTCCCTAAAATTGGAGAAATTTTTTGGCTGTTGTCAGTGTAGGGGATGAAGACATTTCCTCTAGCCTCTCTAGGTCCTTCTGGCTGGGCTACAAATTAAATTCATACTAGACAGAATAACATGAGGAAATTAAACAAAGCTTTATAACATTTATACATGGAAGAGACTCAGGAAAACTGAGCAAATCGCCAAAATGGCAGAGGTTCTCATCTTAAATACCCTCTTCAGGTACAAAGGAGGATGTTGGGGGTGGGGGGAATCAGTTATGGAAGATTACCAGAAAAGAGCAGTAAACAAAAGTAAGGTTATTATGCAGATGTAAGTCCTTGCCTTCCACATTGACAAAAGTTTTTAGAGATAAGGTCATCCCCCTTATTCCTGATACAGAGGGAGATACCTTTACAGATGGAGATTTCCCTTACAAGTGTAAATGTCTCTTGCAAAGGGTAACTTCCACTTTTCAGAGTTTCTCTCATGTCTGCAGCTTTTAAAATTAACCAACTCAAAATAATCCCTCATGCCAAAAAGACCTATGTTTGGGTGGCCAATTCCAATCCCTCACATCAGAGAGAGGTATAACTAAGGAAGAATGGTAGGAGAGATGCAACGTTGCTGCCTTTGAAACTGGAGGGAGTTACAAAAATACAACATACAAAAATGCCTAGGATGAAGCTAACACAGTGCTTAGTGGGAATTTATAGTAGGAAATACCTACAATAAAAAAGACAATCTCAAATCCATAACCTACCCTCCCATATTAAGAAACTAGAAAAGAGTAAACTGAACCCAAAATAAGCAAGGGAAAGGGAAAAAAAATTAGAGAGAAAATAAGTAAAATAGAGAGTAGAATCCCTGTAACATGCAAGAGAGAACTATGAGTTTCATGAGAATATACTATCTTCAGAAACACTTCCAGGTTGGAAGAAAAGAGACTCAGAATGTAAGAAATAAAAGAAGGCTGTTGGGCCTCCAAGATTCTATTGGCTGGAAACAATCTGATAAAATGATTCAGTTGCAACATGAGCTTACATTTCGTAAAATAGGAAGCGTGACTCAGTGTATTGAAAGATCAACCCAGATGAAAGAGCTATAAGCTCAGAGAATGGAGTCACAAAACACAGATGATTTTTTCAGACTTTGAAACCTAAAAGAATTTGCCTGCTTGGATTTCAAAGTTGCTTTGTACTGATGACTTCTTTCTTCCATTTTCTTTCCTTTTGAACCAGACAGTTTATAACTGTTAGCCCGTGCTTTTCCCAATGTTGTATTTTGGGAGAATATGTTTCTTTAGTTTAAAGATACACAGATGAAAAGAAATTGTGCTCCAGGATGGATTATATATCTACTCTTGCCCATACCTAATTTATATTATTTAGAATATGAGGTTTTGGACATTGGAACTAATAGGATTTGAATGAGATTTTGGACATTGAGCTGATGCTTTAAAGGGATGAGACTCTTGTAGACCTTGGAATGTGGTGAATGTATTTTTTATGTGGAAATGTATGTGGAGGGCAAACGGTGGACTGTGGAACATAAAAAAATGACCACCTAGTTATTCATTTCCTATCTCTACAACTTGTGAACTGCTACTTTACTTAGCAAAAATACCTTTTCTGATGTGATTAAATTAAGAACTTTGAGATGAAGTAATTATCCCGTATTATTTGGGTGGTCCCAGTTTAATCACATGAATCTGTAAAAGTGGAAAGAATTTTCCCTTTTTTTTGGGAATTTGTAAGATTTTTATCGAAGTAAAAGTTACATACTGTGAAATGCACATATGGTAATTGTACAACTTCATCAGACTTTTTTTATTGAGATATAATTGACTTAAAATATTGTGTAAGTTTAAGGTAAATGTGTTGATTGGCTACATTTATATATTGCAATGTAATTACCACCTTACCAGTGTAACACTAGCTAACACTTCTATCACATCACATAATTATCTTTTTAGTCTGTGTTGAGAAAAAATAACATCTGATGTCTTACGAACTTTGAAATTTGTTGTGTTGCTGACTATAATTACTGTAATGTATGTTAGATGTTCAGGACATATTTACTAGTCGCAAGTCATACCCTTAAATATCATCTCCATGATTCCTGCACTTCACCCCCTAGGGCCTGCTTATCACCCTTCTTCTGTCTGTTTTTACAAGTTTGGCTTTTTTAGACTCCACAAATGAGTGATAACACACAGTATTTTTCTTTCTCTGTCTGACATCTCACTTAGCATAATGAACTCAAGGTCCATCCATGTTGTTGTAAATTCCAAGAGTTCCTTTTTTCTCATGGCTGAATAATATTCCATTGTATATACATACCATGCCTTCTTTATCTATTCAACCCCTTAAAGGATAAGTAGATTGTTTCCATATCTTGGCTATTATGAATGATGTTACAATAAACATTAAAGTGCAGATATGTTTTTGAATGCCAGTTTTCATTTACTTTGGACATAGACTCAGGAGTGGGATTGTTGAATCATATGATAGCTGTCTTTTTTTTTTTGAAGAAACTATACCGTTTTCCTTAGTGGCTGAACCAATTTACATTCCTACACAAGGGTTCCCTTTTCTCACATCCTCACCAACACTTGTTATTTCCTGTCACCTTGATGATAAACATTCCCATAGGTGTGAGTTGGTATCTCTTTGTGGATTTGACTTGCATTTTCTGGGTATTGAGTGATGTTGAACATCTTTGGCTGTGCCTGTTGGTCATTTGGATGTCTTTATTGGAAAAATGTCTATTTAGTTCCTCTGACCATTTTTTAATCAGACTGTTTTTTTGTTATTGAGTTGTATGAGTTTTTTATATAGTTTGGATACTAGCCCCTTATCTAATATATGGTTTGCAAATATTTTCTCCCATTTCTTAGGCTGTATTTTTATTTTGCTGATTATTTCTTTCGCTGTGCAGAAACTTCTTAATTTGGTGTAGTCCTAGTTGAGTTTCGCTTTTGTTGCCTGTGCTTTTGGTGTCATATCTAAAAAGTCATTGCCCAAACCAATGTCAAAGATCTTCTTTCTTATGTTTTCTTCTAGAAATTTTACAGTATCACGTCTTATGTTTAAGTCTGTAACCCACTTCAAGTTAATTTTTGTAAGTGGTGTATGCTAGGAGTTCAATTTTATTTTTCTGCCTATGGTTATCCAGTTTTCCCATCACAATCTGTTGAAGGGATTATCTTTACCCATTGAATACTCTTGGTTCCCTTGTCAAATATTAGTTGACTGTATATATCTCGGAGTATATTTCTGGATTCTCTACTCTGTTTCATTGGTCTAGATGTCTATCTTTACACCAGTATCCTACTGTTTTGATTACTATAGCTTTTAGTATAGTTTGAAATAAGGAAGAGTGATGTCTCCAGCTTTGTTCTTCTTTTTGATTGTTTTGCCTATTTGTCCTCTTTTGTGATTCTGTACAAATTCTAGGATTGTTCTTTCTATTTCTGTGAAAATTGCCATTGATCTTTTGATAGGGATTACATTAAATCTATAGATGGCTCAGATAATATAGATTATTTAACAATATTGATTCTTCCAATCCATTGACAAAGAATATCTTTCCATTTGCTTATGTCTTCAATTTCTTTCATCAAAGTCTTATACTTTTCATTGTACAAGTCTTGAACTTCCTTGGTTAAATTTATTCCCAAGAATTTTACTGATTTTAATGCTATCATGAATGGGATAGTTTTTTTAAAAAGAATTCAGGTGTTTCTTTGTTAGTGTATAGAAATGCAACGGAGTTTTAAATGTTGATTTTATATTCAGCAACTTGACTGAATTTGTTGATTAGTTCCAGCAGTTTTGGGGTTGAGTCTTTGGTGTTCTCTATATAGAAAATCACACCATACACAAATAATGACAATTTTATTTCTTCCTTTCCAATTTGGATTCTGTTTATTTCTTTGTTTTGTCTACTTGCTGGAATTAAAACTTCCAGTACTACATTGAATAAGTGATGGGTGTACACACCCTCGTTTTGTTCCTGTTCTTAAAGGAAAAGCTTTCTTTCAGCATTGAGTATGATGTCAGCTTTGGGTTATGCTCTATATGGCCTTTATGATGTTGAGTTATGGTACTTATATCAATTTATTGAGGGTTTTTGTTATAAATCCATGTTGTATTTTGTAAAATGTTTTTTTCTGGATCTATTGAGCTGATCGTGAATTTTATCTTTCACTCTATTTACATAGTATATCACACTTATTGATTTGCTTATGTTGAATCATCTTTGAATTCCAGGGATAAATCCTAATTGGTCATGATTTATAATCCTTTTAATGTGTTCTTGAATTTGTTAACTAATATTTTATGGAGAGTTTTTGCATCTATATTCATCAGAGATATCAGTCCATATTTGTCTTTTATTGTAGTGTCCTTATCTTGCTTTTCTAACAGTGTAATGCTGTCCTCATAAAATTAGTGTGGTAGTAGACCCTCCTCTTCAATTTTTTGGAAGAGTTTGAGAAATATTGGTGTTAATTTTTTATATTTTGTTGAGGTGACATTGGTTTATAAAATTATGTAACTTTCAAGAGTACATAATTATATTTCAGCTCCTGTATAGACTGCATCATTTTCACCACCAAAAGTCTAGTTTCCATACATCACCGTACAAATATGCCTCTTTCCCACTTTTGTCCTCAGTCCACCACCTCTGTGTCTGGTAACCACCAATCTGTTCTCCATATCTATATGTTTGTTTATTTTACACATATGAGTGAAGTCATATTGTGATTGTCTTTCTCCCTGTGTATTATTTAACTTAGCATAGTACTCCAAAGGTCCATCCATGTTGTTGCAAATGGAAAGATTTCATCTTTTCTATGGCTAACTAGTATTCTACTGTATATATATATATATATACACACACATATCATCTTTATCTGTTCATAAGTTGAGTTGCACTTAGTTTGCTTCCAAGTCTTGCATATTGTAAATATTGCTGCAATGAACGTAGGGGTGCATATATCTTTCTGAATTAGTGTTTTTGTATTTTTTTGATAAATATCCAGCAGTGGAATAGCTGGATCATATGGTAGTTCTATTTTTAATTTTTTTGAGAAATCTTCATACTATTTTAAAGAGGGGCTACACCAATTTACATTCGCACCATCAGTGTATGAGAGTTCCCTTTTCTCCACATCCTCTCCAACATTTGTTATTTCCTGTCTTTTTAATCATAGCCATTCTGATGGACATGAGGTTATATCTCATTGTGGTTCTGAACATCTTTTCATGTGCCTGTTTGCCATCTGTATATCTTCTTTGCAAAAATGTCTGTTCAGATCCTCTGCTCATTTTTTGATTGGGTTGTTTATTTTGTTGTTGTTCAGCTGTATGAATTCTTTATATATTTTGGACATTAACCCTTTATGTGATACTTTTCTTCCAGTTCGTGACTTACCTTTTCATTTTGTTGATGCTCTCCTTTGCTTTGCAGAAGCTTTCTAGTTTGATGTAGTCCCATTTGTTTATTTTTTCTGTTGTTTCCCTTGCCCGGTCAGACATGGTACTTGAAAATATGCTGCTAAGACCGATGTCAAATAGCATACTGCCTATGTATTCTTCTAGAATTTTCATGGTTTCAGGTCTTACATTCGTCTTTAATACATTTTGTGTCAATTTTTGTGTATGGTGTAAGATAATGGTCTTACTTTCATTCTCTTGCATGTGGCTGTCCAGTTTTCTCAACACCATTTACTGAAGAGATGTTCCTTTCTCAATTGTTCTTGGTTCCTGTGTTGAAATTAGGTGTATACAGAGGTGTGGGTTTATTTCTGGATTCTCAATTCAGTTCCGTTGACCAGTGTGTCCATTTTACGGCCAGTACCATGCTGTTTTGATTGCTATAGCTTTGCAGTATGTTTCAAAATCAGGGTGTGTGATACTTGTACATTCATTCTTTTTTCTCATGATTGGTTTGACTGTTTAGGGTATTTCGTTGTTCCATATAAATTTTGGGATTCTTTGCTCTGTTATTGTGAAAATGTTATTGGAATTGTAATTGTGATTACATTGAATCTGTAGATTGCTTTAGGTAATATAAACATTTTGACTATGTTAGTTCTTTCAGTTTACAAGCATGGAATATATTTCCATTTCTTTACATCTTCTTCAATTACTTTCAACAATGTCTTGTAGTTTTCAGAGTATAAATCTTTCACCTCCTTAGTAAAATTTATTCCTAGGTATTTTATTCTTTGTGTTATGATTATAAATGGGATTGTATTCTTGATGTCTCTTTCTGCTGGTTTGTTACTATTGTATAGAAACACAACTGATTTTTGTATATTGATTTTGTACCCTACAACTTTACTGTATCTGTTAGTTATTTCTAATAGTTTCCTTGGTAGATTATTTAGGGTTTTCTACATATAGAATCATGTCATCCACAAATAGTGACAGTTTTACTTCTTCCTTTCCAATTTGGATAACATTTATTTCTTTATCCTGCCCAATATCTCTGACTAGGACTTACAAGACTGTGTTGACTAAGAGTGGAGAGAGTGGACATCCTTGCTTTCTTCCTCATTTTAGAGCACTATCTTTGAGTTTTTCACTATTAAGTATGATGTTGGCTATGGGTTTGTCATATACGACTTCTATTATTCGAGATATGATCTTTATTATGTCGAAATGTTTTCTCTGCATCTACTGCTGATTACGTGATTTCTATTCTACATTGTGTTAATGCAGCATATCACATTTATTGATTTGTTGATGTTGAAACATCCCTGCTTTCCTGGAATAAATCCCACTTGATGGTGGTCTGTGATCCTTTTAATGTATTGGTGCATTTGATTTGTTAAAATTGTTGAAGATTTTTACATCTATGTTCTTCAGTGATATTGGCCTATAATTTTCTTTTTTTCCATTTTCTTCGTCTGGTTTTGGTATTACAGTTCACCTCATAAGATGAGTTAGGAAGCATCTCATCCTCTCCAATTTTTTGAAAGAGTTTGAAAAGGATAGGTATTAAATCTTTGAATGTTTGGTAGAATTCACCAGAAAAGGCTTCTGGCACTGAACTTCTGTTTTTTGGGAGTTTTTTTATTACTATTTCAATCTCTGTACTTGTGATTGATCTATTCACATTGTCTATTTCTTCTTGATTCAGTTTTGGCAGGTTGTATGATTCTAAGAATTTATCCATTTCTTCCAGGTTATCCAATTTGTTGTCATATAGCTTTTCATAGTATTCTCTTATAGTGCTTTGTATTCCTGTGGTGCTTGTTGTAATTTCTCCTTTTTCATTTCTGGTTTTATTTATTTCAATCTTCACTCTTTTGTTTCTTAGTGAGGCTACCTAAGGGTTTGTCAGTTTTTTCTCTCTTCAAAGAACCAGATCTTGGTTTAATTCATCCTGGTTATTATATTTTTAGTCTATATTTCATTTATTTCTCCTCTGATTTTTATAATTTTCTTCTTTCTGCTAACTCTGGGCTTAAGTTGTTACTTTTCTAGTTCTTTGAGCTATAATGTTAGATTATCAATTTGTGATTTTTCTTGTTGCTTAAGGTAAGCCTGTATTACCACATACTTCACTCTTACTACCGCTTGTATTGCATCCCATAAGTTTTGGTATGTTGTATTTTCATTTGTCTCCAGATATTTCTTCAGTTCTCCTTTGATTTCCTCCTTGATCCAATAGTTATTCAGTAGCATGTTGTTAATCTCCACATATTTGTGACATTTCCAGCTTTCTTCTTGCAGCTGATGTCTAGTTTTATGCCATTTTAGTCAGAAAAGATGCTTGATATGATTTCAATCTTCATAAATTTATTGAGACTTCTTTTTTTCCCAATTATGGTCTATCTTCAAGAATGTTCCATGTGCACTTGAAAAGATGAAAATAGAAGAATGAAAAAAGATGACAAGAATGTGTATTCTGCCGCTTTTGGATGGAAGGCTTTATATATGTCTATTAAGTCCATCTGGTCAACAGTTTCATTTAAGGCCACTGTCTCCTCATGCACTTTCTGTCTAGATGATCTATCCATTGATGTAAGTGGGGTGTAAAGTTCCCTAATATTATTGTTTTGCTATCAGTTTCTAACTTGAGGCCTGTTAATAGTTGCTTTACATACTTTGCTGCTCCTATATTAGGTGCATATATATTAATAAGTATTATTTCTTGATACATTGTCCCCTTTATCATTGTATAATGTCCATCTTTGTCTCCTGTTATCTTTTTTGGCTTGAAGTCTATTTTGGTTGATCTGAGTATAGCTACACCTGTTTTCTTTTGCTTGCCATTTGCTTGGAGTATCATGTTCCTTCCTTTCTGTTTGAGCTTATGTTTGTCTTTAAAGCTGATATGGGTCTCCTGAAGGCAACATATTGTTGTGTCTTGTTTTTTAACCCATCCAGCCACTCTGTGTCTTTTGATTGGTGAATCCAATCAATTTGCATTTGGGGTGATCATTGATATATGAGGACTTAATACTGCCATTTTATCTTTTGTTCTTTGGATGCTCCATATTTCCATTTTTTCTTTTTCCTTGTGTTTCTGTCTGGCATTTCAGTTTGGTTGTTTTCCATGATGTGTTTCTCAGTTTTGTCTTTTTTTTAATATTTCATGACTCTGCTCTGAATTTTTGTTTTGTGGTCACCATATGGTTTGTGTAAAAGATCTCATAGATGAGATAGCCCTTTTTCTGCTGATAGCTTCTTATCTTCATTAGCCTATGCAAGTTCCATTCTTTTCCTCTTCCCTTTCCGTTTTTGTTGTCACAAATTATTCTTTTTTGTGTTGTGAGTTGGCTACCAAATTGATTGTAATTATTTTTGATGCTTTCTTTTCCTTTAGCCTTTATGGTATAATTAAATGTTTACTAACCTATTCTGATATTGAGTTGCAATTTTCTGATTTTTTCTATTTATCCCCTTAGTAAAAGCTTTGTAATTCTTTGACTTTTTCTTTCAGGCAGCAAGGCTCCTTTCAACATTTCTTGTGAGGCTGGTGTAGTGAACTCCCTCAGCTTTTGTCAATCTGGGAAAGCTTTCATTTCTCCTTCATATCTGAAGAATAACTTTGCATGATAAAGTATTCTTGGCTGATAGTTTTTGTCTTTCAATATTTTAAATATAGCATTCCACTCTCTCCTAGCCTGTAGAGTTTCTGTTACCAAATCCACTGGCAGCCTGATGGGGGTTCCTTTATAAGTTACATTTTTTTCTCTGGCTACCCTTAATAATCTTTCTTTGTCATTGACTTTTGACAGTTTTAGTGTAATGTGCCTTGGAGAAAGTCTTTCTGCATTGAGATAATTAGGAGCTCTATTAACTTCATGTACTCGTATGTCCATTTTCTTCCCCAGGTTTGGGAAGTTCTTCACTATTATTTCTTTGAATAAGCTCTCAGCTCCTTTCTCCCTCTGTTTTCCCTCTGGAATACCCATTATCCTTATGTTGCTTTCCCTAATTGAGTTGGATATTTCCTGTAGAATTTATCCATTTTTTTAAAAAATCTTAGTTCTCTGTTTTCTTCCACCTGAATCATTTCTAGATTTCTATCTTCAAGCTCACTAATTCTCTGTTCCATATGGTCTGCTCTATTTCCATTGCTTTCTATTTTATTCTTCATCTCATTTCTGTGCTCTTCAACTCCCTCCAGAATTTCTGTTTGGTTCTTTTTTAGAAGTTCATCTCTTTGGTGTAGTACTCCTTCTGTTCATTAATTCCAGAGCTCATTGAACTGTATTTTGGTGTTTTCTTTTAACTCATTGAGTTTCTTCATGACAGCTATTTTGGATTCTCTGTTTGTTAGGTTGTAATCATCTGTGACTTCAAGATTGGTTTCTGGAGACTTGTCATTTTCTTTCTATTCTACTGTGTTACTGCAGTTCTTCATGGTGCCTGATGTGTTGACCCTCTGCCGGAGAATCTGTAGTAGTAAACAATTTTTTCATTTGCATAAGATTTTGGTTACTTTAATTCTGAAATGCTTCTAGTTGTATTTGAGAGCCTTCCCTTTTCATGCTCCACTGCCTCTGCCAGAGGCATTGTCAGTATCCTCCTTGTGCTGCTGTACCTCTGAGGTTGCTGGTGCCTTGCTGCTTATGAAGTCACTGAAGTCTCAGGTGTAACAACTGGGGTCACCAGGCTGTGAGCACTTTTGCTGCTTTTGGGGTCATCTGTGTCTCATGTTGGCCCACTGGCTCCCTGTGGGCTCTCCCTGGGTTAGGGTGCTACTTCTCTGTGCACCATCTACACTGCTGCTCCTGCATTATCTGAAGGTGTTGAATGCACTGCTGTTGGGGTGCTTGACTTACAGGTGCTTCTCCCAGCATCTTCTATGCAGCCCCAGGTGCTGCTATAGCCTTTGTCAGGGGTGCCATTGCTGTGGGCTGGATCACAGGTTATGCTGTGGCTCCTGAAACCTCAGGTCATGGCTTTCACCTACTACTGCTGTGGGATGCAGAGGGACTAAGCCATGAATACCACTGATACTCCTGCAGCCTCTGGTCTCTGGCTTTGGTGAAATTTCTGAAATCTCAGGTCAGGACATCACTGCCCGTGCCTGGGGTATCCATGTTTCAGATGCAACCCTTGCTACTGGAAAGACCTAGGTCAGAGTCACTGCTTCCTGGGAAGGGGGAGAGGCTTGAGTCATCCACACTGCTCTGTTCTCTGAAGCATTAGGCCGTGGCACCACTTGCCACCACCAGAGGAGGGGCAGGGGCTAAGCTGCTGGTGGCATTGCTGCTCCTGCAGCCTCTGGTTGCTAGAACAACCCAGTGTGCTTCCTGAAACCTCAGGTCAGGGCTCCACCACCATTGCCTGAGGTATCCATGTTTTGCATGCTGTCCCCACTGCTAGGGGAGGGAAAGGAAGCATGATCACTGACACCACTGTGTTTCCTGAAGCCTCAGATCATGGGTACCACCCACCACAGCTTGGAGGGTGCAGGGGCTAATCTGTGAGTGCTCTTGCTGCTCCTGAAGCCTCTGGTTGCTGGTGCATGCTGGTGTGCTTTTTGAAACCTCAGGTCAGCACCACCACTGTGGGTATTCATGTTTTGTATTGCCACCACAGGCAGAGGGAGAGGGGGCTGCTCCCTTAGTTCTACTACCTCTTGGAGGTCCAGCCTTCCCACCTTCATATGTATAGGTGTATGGATCTATCAGGCATTCTAGTGTGCTGTGCAGCAAGTCCTTTCTTGGTCAATAGATGCCCTACTCGTTGTGACTTAGAGAGGAGAGACAAAGGGAACAAATCACTCTGCCATGGTGCTGATGTCACTCCACGGTTAATTCTTATTTAAATGTTTGGCAGATTTCATCAGTGAAACCATCTCGTCCAGGGTTTCTTTCTGTTTGGAAGTTTTTGAATACTGATTCAGTCTCTTTGCTCATTATTCTACTGTTCAAATTTTTCTCTTTCTTTCTGATTCAGTTTTGGTAGGTTTCAAGTTTATAAGTATTTATGATTTTTTTCTAAATTACCTAATTTGTTGGCATATAATTGTAGTTTCATGACTCTTTGAATTTCTGTGATATTCGGTGTAATAGCTCATCTTTAATTTCTGATTTTATTTGAGTCTTCTTTCTTTTTTCATAGTTTGTCTAGCTAAATGTTTGTCAATTTTGTTTGTCTTTTTGAACTAAGAGATAGAAGGGTTTGTTGGAGAAAATGTAACTATAAATAATCAGGATTTCAAGAACAAAGAAGAGAATGATGGTCTATAGAGGAAATAAAGGTAGATATTTATTGCCAGAAGAGTTAGAGATTTCTAAAAAAATTATATACATATGTGTATAGTTTACCAAGAAACAAAGGATGGAAATAAAATATTGATCCTTCCTCGCTATCTACCCTTCCTCCCTAAAATAATAGGCCTGTATCACTATAAACTGTCCTCTTAGAACTTCCTTTATTGCATCTCATAGATTTTGGAAATTGGTGCTTTCACTTTCATTTGTCTCAGGTATTTTTTAATTTCCTCTTTCATTGCTTCATTGACTCATTAGTTGTTTAGTAGTGTGTTCTTCAGTTTCCATGTGTTTGTGGTTTTTCTAGTCTTCTTCTTACAATTGTTTTCTAGTTTCATAGTGTTTGATCAGAAAAGATGCTTGATATAATTTCAACCTACTTAAATGTATTGAGACTCATTTTGTGGCCTAACATGTGATCTATCTTGGAGAATGCTCCATTTGCACTTCAAAATGACATGAATTCTGCAGTTTTTGGATGGAATGTTCTACATATATCTATTAAGAACTTCTGGTCTAGTGTGTTTTAAGGCCAATGTTTTCTTATTGATTTTCTCTCTGGATGATCTATACATTAATGTAAGTAGAGTGTTAAAGTCCACTACTATTATCATATCAGTCAGTTTCTCCTTTTATACCCGTTAATATTTGCTTTATGTATTTTGGTGCATTTATGTTGTGTGCATAGATATTTACAAGTGTTATATCTTTTTGTTGGGTTGATCCATTTATCATTATGTACTGCCCTTCTTTATCTCTTCTTCCAGTCTCTGTTTCATTTATTTATTTACTTACATAATTAATTATGTTTGATGTAAGTATTGGTACCCCAGCTTTTTTGTTTCCATTTGCATAAAATATTTTTTTTATCCCTTCACTTTTGATTTCTGTGTGTCTTAGAACTCAAGTGAATCTCTTGTGGGCAGCATTTTGGTACTTTTTTCTTTTAACCTTTAAACTAGCTATTTAGATGGTTGATTTACTATCTTTACTATATGTTTGACATTACCAGTGAGTTTTTTCTTTAATAATTTTCTCATTTCTAGTTATGGTCTTTTATTTTCCATTTAAAAAAGTTCCTTTAACATTTCTTATAAGGCCAGTTTAATGGTGATGAACTCTTTTAGATTTTGCTTGTCTGAGAAACTCTTTATCTCTCCTTCAATTATTAATGATAATCTTGCCAAGTAGAGTATTCTTTGTTATAAGTTCCAGCACCTTGAATGTATTAGGCCACTTCCTTCTGGCCTTTAAATTTCTGCTGAAACTTAGCTAATAGTCTTATGGGAGTTCTCTTGTATGTAACTATAGTCATGTGTCAGTTAACAATGGGAATGCATTCTGAGCAATGCATTGTTAGGTGATTTCATCATTGTGAAAACAACATAGATGTACTTTCACATACCTAGAGAGTATAGCCTATTCCAATTAAGCTATATGGTACTAATCTTATGGGACCATTGTCTTACATGCAGTCCATCATTTACCAAAACTTTATGTCGCACATGACCATACTTGTTTTTCTCTTGGTGATTTTAAGGTTATCTCTTTATCTTTAACTTCGATATTTTAATTATAATGTATCTTGGTGTAGGTATCATTGGGTTTATCTTTTTTGGGAATCTCTGTGTTTCCTGAACTTGGATGTCTGTTTCCTTCTCCAGGTTGGGGAAGTTTTCAGCCATTATTTCTTCATATAGGTTTTCTGTCCCTTTCTCTCTTTTTCTTCTGGGACCCCTATAATGTGAAAGTTAGTATGCTTGATGTTGTCCCATAGATCCCTTAAGCTATTCTTATTTTTTTATTCTTTTGTTTTTGTTGTTCTTATTGGATGATTTCCATTACTTTGTCTTCCAGATCATGAATCCATTCTTCTACATTATCTAATCTGCTCTTGATTCCCTGTGGTGTGTTTTTTATTTTCATCATTGTATCCTTCAGCTTTGATTGGTTCTTTTTTATATTTTCTATCTCTTTGTTGAAGTACTCACTGTGTTCATCCATTCTTTTGTTAAGTTCAGTGAGCATCTTTATGATCGTTGCTTTGAACTTTTTATCTGGTAGATTGCTTATCTCTGTTTTGCTTGGTTCTCTTCCTGAAGTTTTGTCTTTGTCTTTTGTTTGTAACATATTCATTTATCTCCTCATTTGCCTAACTCTTTGTGTTTGTTTCTATGTATTATGTAGAGAAACTACATCTTCTGGTCCTGAAGTCATGGTTTTATGTAGCAGGAGTCTTGTGGGAGGTAGTAGCAGAATCACCCCTGGTCACCACAGCCAGGTGCTCCAGTTGTGTCCCTTGTGTAGGCTATGTACATCCTATTTATGTGTTTTGGCTGAAATTGCTGCAGGCTTGCTATTGTGTGTGGCTGGTCTACTGGGGTTAAAACCACTTTGCAGTGGCTTCAGGGCTGGCTGGTGCAATCTTCTAGGTGAGGCCAGGTGGAGACTCCTTTTGAGGGGCTTCAGTGCTGGCCAGGGCCACCAACTGGGTGAAGTGGGGCTAGTGTCACTTCAGAGGGGCTTCAGTACTGGCAAGGGCCATCCACCAGGTAAAGCAGGGAGAGGGCTGCTTTTGAGGGGCTCTGGGACCAACCAAGTCTGCCTTCCCAATGGGGTAGGGTGGGAACTGCTTTGGAGGTAGTTAGCTCAGGGTGGTCCTCAGGGGAATACCAGGGTAGGACAAGCAGTGCTAGTAAGGTAGATGGGCAGTGTCAGAAATAGCACCCACAAGGGCCGGGTCAGCTAGGTAGAAGGAGAATAAAAGAAATGGCAACTGATAGCATTTCTATCTCCAGAGAAATTATCAACAGATCATTACCCCTGTGGCATATACCCTCAAATTATCACTCATCAATGAGTCTCCTTCATGTATAACCTGGGCACTTTTCAATCTGCTGCCTCTGCTTGTAGCAGAGGGGCTTGTAGCTAGTGAGTTTGTGCATGTGCCCTTTAAGAGCAGAGTCTCAGTTTCCTAAAGCCCTCTAGCTCTCCTGTATGCAAACCCCATTGGTTTTCAAAGCCAGACATTATAGAAGTTTGTCTTCCTGGTGCAGCTCCCTCAGGCTGCGGGTCCTGATGTGGGACTTGGGCCCTTCACTCATCTGGGAGGACCTCCACAATTGTAATATCCCTTCCACTTGTGGGTTGCTACGCTGGGTATGTGGGTCCTGAGTGGACTACATCTATCCTTAGTTGTAGAAAATCTGTTCTGCTAGTCTTCAGGGTGTTCTCAGTGATAGTTGTTCTATATGTCAGTGTAGTTTTATTGTGTCAATGGGACAATGTTAGATGAAAAGCTTACTAATCCACCATCTTGACATAATCATCTATTTGCAGTTTTTGGAGGACTTCCATACTGTTTTCTACAGTGGTTGCACAAATTTACATTCCCATTGACAGTACACGAGAGTTTGTTTTTCTCTGCATCCTCCTCAGCATTCATTATCTCTCATCTTTTGGATAATAGCCATTTTACAATATGTGAGGTGATATGGCATATGGTTTTGATTTGCATTTCTCTGATTATTAGTGATGTTGAGCATCTTTTCATGTACCTGTTGGCCATTTGTATGTCTTCTTTTGAAAAACTTCTATTCAGATTCTTTGCCAATTTTTTAACTGGGTTGTTGGCTTCTTTTGCTATTGAGTTGTATGTGTTCTTTACATATTTTGGATATTAATCCCTTGTCAGATATATGATTTGCAAATATGTTCTCCCAGTTGCTAAGTTGTCTTTTTGTTTTGTTGATTTCCTTTGCAGTACAGAAGCTTTTTAGTTTTGTGTAGTCCAATGTATTTATTTTTGCTTTTGTTGCCCTTCTGTAAAATCTAAAAAATATCATTGCCAAGACTGATATCAAGAAGCTTACTGCCTATATTTTCTTCTAGGAATCTGATGGTTTACAGTCTTACATTCAAATTAACAAATTGTGCTAGAGCATTAGATGTGCACAGGCAAAAAAATAAGCCTCAACTTAAGCTTCACATCTTACAGAAAATATAATTCAAAATATATCATATATATATAGGTGAAAGGTAAAAATGTAAAACTTACACAGAAAACAAAGGAAAAATTCCTCTGGACTTAGCATTTGTTAAAGTATTCTTAGATATAAAACCAAAGACAAATCAGGGGCCGGCCCAGTGATGCAGCGGTTAAGTTCGCACATTTCGCGGTGGCCCGGGGTTTGCCAGTTCGGATCCAGTTTGCGGACATGGCACCGCTTGGCACGCCATGCTGTGGTAGGTGTCCCACATATAAAGTAGAGGAAGATGGGCACAATGATAGTTCAGGGCCAGTCTTCTTCAGCAAAAAGAGGAGGACTGGCAGTAGTTAGCTAAGGGCTAATCTTCCTCAAAAAATAAAAAAACCAAAAACACAATCCATGAAATGAAAAAAAATCAGTATGTTGCACTTTATCAAAATGAAAAATTTTAGCTGTGTCAAAGACTGTGGTAAAATATTTTGAAATCACTTATGTGGAAGATGACTCATGTAAAATAAATTTTAAAAATCCCAAAATTCAAAGGTTAAAATCTCCAATTATTAATCGGCTGAAGGCATAAAGAGGTGTTTCAGTGGATGTGACATAGAGATCACAAATAAGTACATGAACACCCGTTCAATATCACTAACCAATGGACAAGTGCAAAATATTGCACTGATACCACAACACAACTTTTAGAACAGCAAAAATAAAAAACAATGACAATATCAAATTATGTGAAGATTTACAGAGACTGGATCTCTCATACATCACTAGTGGCATGTAAAATGGTACAGCCATCCTGGAAAATACTTACCAGTTTCTTAACAAAACAATGATGCATTTACAATTCAATCTAACGATTGTACTCACGAGGATTTATAGTAGCGATATGAAAATATATGTCCACCCAAAAACCTATATATGAATATTTATAGCAACTTTATTTGCAATAGCCCAAAACTTGAAACAACCAAAATTTCATTCCAAAAATGAATGATTAAACAAACTGTGGTACATGCCATGGAATACTACTCACCAGAAAAATAGGAATGGACTACTAATACATGCAACAATTTGAAGGCTCTCAAGGGAAGTATGCTGAATGAAAAAGCAAATTCAAAAGACTATATGCTATATGAATCCATTGATATAACAGTCTCAAAATGACAAAGACATTACTATGGAAAACAGATAAATGATGTCCAGGTGTTAGGGATGGTGTGATGAATGAGCAAGTTTGGGGTGGTTTTAATGGGGTAAAAGGAGGGAGATATTTATGGTGATGCAATAGTTCTGCATCTTAATTATGGTGATGTTTAAATGAATCTACACATATTATAAAATAGTACAAGATCATACACACACATTACGGCCCAGGTTAATTTTCTGGTTTTGATATTGTACTATAGTTATGTAATCTGTAAGCATTGTGAGAAATTGGGTGAAGAGTATACGGGACTTTTATGTATTATTTTTGCAACTTCCTGTGAATTTAAAATTATCTTTTAAAAGTTTTTAAAAAGTAAGCAAAAGACTTAGACACTTCACCAAAGGGGATAGATGACAATCATATGAAAAGATGTTCAATGCTATTAGCTAGTAAGAAACTGCAAAATGAAACAATGATGAAATACCCCTGCAAGAATATTAGGATGGCTAAGATGAAACATATAGAAAATATCAAGTGCTGAAAAGGATGTAGAGAAATTACAACTCTCATATATGGCTGGTGGGTATTCAAAATGATACAGCTGCTCTGGAAAATGGTTTGGCAGTTTTTTATGAAGTTAAACACAAACTGACCATATCATCCAGCAATCCTACTCCTGGATACCTACTCAAGAGTTATGACAACTTATGTTTACATAAAAAATACACATGGGTGCTTATAGCAGCTCTATTTATTTCCACTCCAAACTGAAAACAACTCAATTAACTTCAATGAGTGAGTAAACAATCATTGACCTGTCCATACAATGGGATACTACTTAGAAGAAAAAGAAGCAATCTGTTGTGCAGACAACACCTGGATGATGAATTATTTTAGAGAAAAAAAGGCAGTCTCAAAAAGTTAAGTACAGTATGGCTTCATTTGTTTAGTAATCTCATGAACACAAACCTGTAGTGATGAAGTAAATGTCAATGGTTTCCAATTGTTATTGCTGGGGGTAGAGTGCAACTACAGACACAACACAAGGAAGTTTTTTGGGGTTATAGAAATATTCTGTATCCTTCTCGTGTTGGTTGCTACATGAATCTCTACATGTGTTAAATTTTCTTGAACTGTACAACTTATGCATAAATCAAGTCTATTTTGTTCTAATTAATTGTAAAACAAATAAAACAACTTTCTACATATGAGTGGTCTACTTCTGCATATTTTATTCTGTTCTACTGACATATGAGTCCTTCCATTTGTTAATATCACACTTTTGAATACTGTAGCTTTAGAGTAAATCTTGAAATCAGGTAGTATAAATTCTCTAAATTTATTCTTTATGTGTATATTTTTTCTTTGCACCTAATTATACATTTTAGAATGCACTTGTCATGTTCTATGAAAAAGCCTTTTGGGATTTTGAGTGAGATTGCATTGATTCTACAAATCAATTTGGAAAAATTTTGTCTATACAAAATTGGTAATATTAAATATACATGCCATGTACTTCTTTTGATAAATTTATCCCTATGTAGTTGATATTTATATGATATTGAAAAGGTATTTTTAATTAAAGATCTTATTTAGAAAACAAAATTGTAGATTCACATACAGTTGTAAGAAATAATACAAAAATGTCCTTTATACCCTTTACCTAATATCCTACCTGGTAATATCTCATTTTTATTGAGGTAACATTGATTTATAACATTATATAAATTTCAGGTATACATCATTACATTTTGCCTTCTGCATAGACTAGATCATTTCACCACCAAAAGTCTAGTTTCCATCCATCATCATACACATGTGCCCCTTTACCCCTTTCACCCACCCACATCCCACTTTCCCTTTATCACCAATCTGATCTCTGAGTTTGTTTATCTTCCACATATGAGTAAAATCATGTGGTATTTGTCTTTCTTTGTCTGACTTATTTAAGCTAGCATAATATTCTCAAGGTCCATCCATGTTCCAAATGGAAAAGCTTTCATTTTTTTATGGCTGAGTAGTAGTCCATTGTGCAGATATGCCACATCTTCTTTATGCATTTGTCCCTTGATGGGCACCTAGGTTGTCTCCAAGTCTTGGCTATTGTGACTAATGCTGCAATGAACATGGAGGGGCATATATCTTTCCTAATTATTGTTTTCATGTTCTTTGGATAAATACCCAGTAGAATAGCTGGATCATATGGTGGTTCTATTCTTAATTTTTTGAGGGATCTCCATACTGTTTTCCATAGTGTCTGTACCAATTTACATTCCTACCAGCAGGGTAGGAGGGTTACCTTTTATCCACATCCTCTTCAACTCTTTTTATTTGTCTTTTTTAGTAATAGCCATTCTGACAGGTATGACGTGATTTCTCATTGTGGTTTTGATTTGAATTTCCCTAATAATTAGTGATGTTGAATGTCTTTTCATGTGGTTTTTGGCCATCTGTATATCTTTGGGAAAATGTCTGTTCATATCCTCTGCCCATTTTTTGATCAGGTTGTTTTTTGTGTGTGTTGAGTTGTGTGTGTTCTTTACATATTTTGGATGTTAGCCTCTTATCTGATATATGATTTGAAAACGTATTCTCCCAATTGGTAACTTGTCTTTTTGTTTTGTTGATGGTATATTTTGCTGTGCAGAAATGTTTTAATTTGATGTAGTCTCATTTGTTTATCTTTTCTTTTGTTTCCCTTGGCTGAGGAGACACATCAAAAAGATACTGCTAAGACTGATGTCAAGAGAGTATTGCCTGTATTTTCCTCTAAGATTTTATGGTTTCAGGTCTTACATTCAAGTCTTTAATCCCTTTTGAATTTGTTTTTGTGTAAGCTGTATGGTATCCAGGATCCTGGGCTCTCCCTCTGCTATTTCTCTGTTTAGCCTCCTCTATTTGCTCTAACCCACCCACATTTGTATATACTGACATGTGGATCTCTCTGGTGTTCTGGGGTGTTGTGCAAAGTAGCCTTTGTTGAATTATGGATATTTTACTCTCTGTATATTGAAGGGGAGAGATAAAGGGATCCTCTCACACCACCATGATGATGATGTCTCTCCAAAATATTAATATCCTGCAACATTATAGAAGAAGAGAAGACTTCCAAATTGGCAGTGCAAGGAGCTCTGCAGACCCTCTCTCTAGTGACACAATCACGACTTGTGAAAATTATATATATATAAAATCAGCCATTTAAAATCTTTAGAACTTATACTAAGAGTATACATCAAATGAAGACCTATTAAAAGAAACTGCTAAATCTCAGTTAAAACAGCAAGTCTGTGGTATTTTGGCCTCCACACATTTCCTCCCAAACCTCCCATCCCAGCTCAGTGTCTGTAAATTCCACTACAGATGTGTGTGTTCAATAAAACAGGACTCCCTCTCCCACTAGGTCTCAGTCACGAGCAATGGTATATCTCAAGGAGAGAGAGGTCACCAATGTTTCTTATGCCCCTGCCCTGCTTGGTGTAGCAAAGGCTAAATTACAAATGAGGGAGGTTAAGAGTTTAGAGATCCTTTAGTCCACTCAGCCCACAATCATAGGAAGGGGGCTCTGTCCCAGGTGCAGCAGTTAGACCTGTGATCCTAATTGCCCTCACCCAAGCTCATTTGGGCAGGGTTTTCACATCAGAAGAGGTAAGCCAAGACCAAAGGTTACTGCCCTTGCCAGGACCCTCCTTATAAGACGGGAGTGTCATTTTGTGAGAAATAGGCAACTGTCCCTGTCCTTTATCTCTGAGAGCATTGGTGAAGAGATTTTGCCCAGGGAGAGAAGCAGGCCAATCAAACAGATCCAAAACTCTCCCTAAGGAAACTGACATTATTTGAAATAGAGTATGAGAAAGTTCAAGTCTAAGGATGGTCTCCGAAACAATGATGATTTTGATGGTGAGCCATTAAGAGGAGGTGATAGCTCCATGAAATTAGTAATATAAACCATAAAACATTCAGTTTATCAGAGAGAACCAGAATAAGGAGCTCCATCAATAGGCTTAAAGTAGATTAGTTGTCGCCTAGAGCTAGGGCCATTGGAGAGATAATGGAGAATGACCACTAATGAGTGTGGTGTTTTATTGAGGGGTGATGACAATGTTCTAAAATTGATTGTTGTGATGGTTGCACATTTCTGTCCATATGATTTTTATATCACATGTTATTCACTTTAAATAGATGAATTTGAGGGCATGTAAAGTATACCTCAGGAAAGCTGTTATATGAATGAATGGGGGAAAAAACTGTACAGCAATATCACAACCATGTTATTGACATTGATGAAGTTAAAATTAGGAACAGTTCAATCCCTACAAGAGTACTGCTTCTTGTGCTTTTATAGGCACGTTCAACCCGTTTCCTCCATTCTCCTACCTAACACCTGGCAACTGCTAATCTCTTATCCAATTCTGTATTATCATTTAAATAAATTTATATAAATTTAATATTACAGTATACGACTTTTTGGATTATCATTTTTAACTCAGCATAATTCCTTGGAGATTCAGGCAAGTATCAATAGTTCATACCTTTTATTGCTTAGTAGTAATTTCATGCATAGATGAACCATAGTTTAAAGGTTCACCTATTGAAGGCATCTGAGTTATTTCCACCTTTTGTCAGTTATGAATAAAGCTGCCATGAATATTCATGTATAGGTTTTTCTGTAAAAAAAAAGTTTCATTTCTCTGGGATCAATGTCCAAGAGAGCAATTGCTAGGTTATATGCTATGTGCATGTTTAGTTTTATACAAACTGTCAAACTGTTTCTAGAGGAGCTGTATCATTATCCATTCCCAATAGCAATATATGAGTGATTCACTTTCTCTACATCTTCACCAGGATTTGATGTTGTCACCATTTTTTTAGTCATTCTGATTGCTTAGTAGTGATATCTCATTGTGGTTTTAATTTGCATCTCTTTAATGGCTGATTATGTTGAACATATTTTCATGTGCTCTTTTGCGATTTGTAAATCCTCTTTAGTGAAATGTATGTTCATAACCTTTACACATTTTCTAATTGTTAAGTTTGGGGAATTCTTATATAAGTTCTAGATAATAGTCCATTGTCAGATATGTGCTTTGAAAGTATTTTCTCTCAGTCTTTACCTTGTTTTTTAATCTTCTTAAAAGGGTCGTTCATAGAGCAAAAGTTTTTAATTTCAACGAGGTCTAATTTACCATTTTTTTCTTTTATGGATTGTGCCCTTGTTGTCAACTCTAAAATCTCTTTGCTTAGCCCTAGATATTAAAACTTTACTCCTAAGTTGTTTATTCTAACTGTATTCTTACAGTTTACACTTAAGTTCATGATCCATTTTGAGTTGACTTTCGTATAAAGTATGAGAACTGATTGAGTTTTTTTTTTTTTTGCCTTTGAATGTCCACATGCTACTGCACTATTTCTTGAAAAGGCTATTCTTCCTACATTGAATTGCTTTGCACCTTTTTCAAAATCAGTGGAGCATATTTCTGTGGGTCTTCTTCTGGATTCACCACTGTGTTCATTAATCTATATGTTTATCTCTATGCCAATACTATACTTTCTTGATTACTATAGCTATATAGTAAGCCTCAGTATCAGGTAGACTGATTCCTTGCACTGTGTTTTTCTTTTTCAAGGTTATTTTAGCTAAGATGTGTACTTCATATAAATTTTGGAGAAAGCTACGTATACCTTCAAAACACCTTACTGGGATTTTCATAGGAATTTCTTTAAACTTATATGCCAATTTAGAGAAAATTAAAATCTTTACTATGTCCAATGTTCTAATTTATGCTTATATGTCTTTCCATTTATTTAGATCTTATATGATTTATTTCATCATTATTTTGTAATTTTCAGCATACAGATGGATGATTCATGGAAAATTTAAAAAATGTGCTCTGTTGTTGACTGGAGTGTTCTATATGTCAATTAAATCCTTTGGGTATATGGAATTACTTCATTCTTCTAACCCATTGCTGATTGTCTGTCTAATCGTTATATGAATTGCTGAGATTGGTGTGTTGAAATCCTTAACTATATCTGTGTTGTTGTCTATCTTTCATTTCAGATCTGTCAGTTTTTGCCTCATGTAATTTGAGGCTCTTGTTTGGTACATACGCATTAGGAAGTATTATATTTTCCTAGTGGATTGATTTGTTGATCATTATGTAATAATCCTTTTCATTATTTATTTATTTTTTGAGGAAGATTAGCCTTGAGTTACATCTGCTGCCAATCCTCCTCTTTTTGCTGAGGAAAGCTGGCCCTGAGATAACATTCGTGCCCATCTTCCTCTACTTTATATGTGGGATGCCTACCACAGCATGGCCTGCCAAGTGGTGCCATGTCCGCACCCGGGATCCGAATCTGCGAACCCCAGGCCACCAAAGCAGAATGTGTGAACTTAACTGCTGTGCCACTGGGCTGGCCCCATGTAATAATCCTTTGTCTCTATTTCTTTTCTTTGTTCTGAGTTCTACTTTATCAGGTATTAATATAAACACTCCCATTTGTTTTGGATTTTACTTTTGCTGAGGAAGATTCACCTATGAGCTAACATCTGTTGCCAATCTTCCTTCTTCTATGTGAGCTGCCATGACAGCTTGGCCACTGACAGATGAGTGGTGTAGGTCTGTGGCTGAGAACCCAACTCAGGCCACTGAAGCAGAGCACACCAAACTTAACAACCAGGCCACCAGGGCTGGCCCAACACTCCTGATTTTTAATTAATATTTGTGCAGTATATCTTTTCTCATCCTTTACTTTGAAACTATTTACCTATAAAATTGTATTTGAAGTAAAGTACTCCTAGACAGCACATTGTTGGATCCTTGTTTTATCCACTCTGCTAATCTCTGTCAAAGTAGTATCTTTATACTATTTACATTCTTCAGATAATAATGATATAATTAAATAAGTTAATATAGTTAGTGTAATTTAATGAGATTAAATAATGCATTTAATATTCATGTTTAAATATTTATTTAAGATAATTGCTGCTATGTTAGTGCTTAAGTTTTCATTTTATTATTTGTTTATTGTTTTGTATGTTTCTTAATTTTTTAATTTTTATAAAATAGATATTTAGTGGTATAAAGTAATTTTACTTAGTAATTTTTCCCAAATGGTATGTAACGTATAATAAACATATTATTGCTATTTCAGGTGTTCCATATAAAACATAAATCCTCAAGCACATATTTTAATATATTTATACTTAAGCTATCATGTTTAGCCTGAGTACTTTTTGGTGGGGAAATTATATCATGTCATGTTTCTATAAAGCAGGGCTCAGCAAAGTTTTTTGGTAAAGGGACACATGGGAAGTATTGTCAACTTTGTGAACTATATGATCTTGAAACTATACAATTCTGCTGTTGTAGCATGAAAAAGTCATAGATGATATATAAAAAAATGAATATGACTGTGTTTCAATAAAAGCTTGTTTACAAAAATACAGATGGTAGGCCGAGTTTGACCTGTGGGCCATAGTTTGCTGACCCCTACTGTCAAGGATAATTACCAAGTACAGGCTAATGGTCACAGCTGAGAAAAATCAATAGGTCAATTGATGAATCAGGGTCTTGATTAGGATACTTTTGTTATCATAGATATTTTGTGTTTGGCTTGGAGTAGTTTGTCCTAATTAAATTTGTTGATTCGCATATTAGAATTTCTTGCCACATCTTAGAAATCTCGGACATATTAAAAATGTGGCTTGGTTTCTCCTGGCTTTTCATGATAAAATGCAAGAAGACAGAGATAAATGGAAGAGGATATTGCTACTTAAAAAGAAGCCAGATTTTGAAGATTTGGAAAACTTTTAGCCCATTGATATTGCAAAAAAAATATAAAACTATGTTCTGGAAAAC